>NC_090646.1:47138543-47233543 GCF_040937935.1 Hyperolius riggenbachi | reverse complement strand
AAAGCTTCCTTGCTGCCGCTGGGCGCCTCTCTCTTGCTGGCGATTCCCACCATGTGACTCGCCGGTAACCTGCTGGCGAGTCACATGGGAGCGACGCTGACTGGAGAAAGAAGTGCCCAGCGGCACAGGGACAAAGGAAGCTTCGGCGCTGGAGCCTGGAGAGGTAAAGTGGCTGTTTCTGCTGCTACTCTGCGGGTGCGTGCGGGGGCAGGATCGGGGAAGGGAGGGAGAGGGGCACTGAGCGAAGTGATGCGGCCACTGGCCGCTTACAGGAAGCTGCCCGGGGGTCACAGCAGGCTTGCTCTCTCCACCAGGCAGCCAGCACCAATCCAAGCCCACATAGCGAAGGGGCAGCTGTGGACTCAACCTGTCACCACCCGCCCCTAAAACTCTGGTGGATTCTGGTGCCCTAGGAATGGGCCTTGGAGGCCTTTCCCCAAATCCAGCCCTGCGGACAACAAAGAGATGATTTGCATATTCAGCAGTGAAGCTCTGTGGGACACCTCAGTCATCACTCCAACCTGGATAACTACAACTACCTTCTGTTTTAAAGGACAACTGAAGTGAGAGGTATATGGAGCGTCGGAGAACGCCATATTCATTTCCTTTGTCACAATATCAGTTGCCTGGCAGCTCTGCTGATCTATTTGGCTCCAGTACTGTCTAAATCCTCCCAGAAACAAGCATGCAGCCAATCTTGTCAGATCTGACAATAATGTCAGAAACACTTGGGGATTGATTCACAAAAACGGTGCTAACTGTTAGCACGGGTTTTCATGCGTTGTAGCGCATTTTTGCAAGAAAAAACGGTTTTCGCATGAAAAACTATTTTTGCACACAAAAGTTCACGTCCGCGCGTTAACGCACATTTTTCACATGTTAACTTTCATGTTCGCGCGATAACGCAAATTTATCACGCGAACGCGTCCATTAATGCGCAAAAATGCTCTTTAATGCACAAACGTGAATTTTTGCGCGCAAGAAAAACGTTATCACGCAAAATTTCATGTGAAACACTTTTCACAGCGTGCTAACAGTTACCAAGATCTGCTGCATGCTTGTTCAGGGTCCATGGCTATAAGTATTGGAGGCAGAGGATCAGCAGGACAGCCAGGCAACTGGTATAGTTTAAAAGGCAATATTTGGCAGTCTCCATATTCCTCTTGCTTCAGTTGCCCTATAAAGAGGGAACTGTAACCAAGGATTGAACTTCACCCCAATCGATAGCTGATCCCCCCTTCCCCATGAGAAATCTTCCCTTTTCTTGAATAGATCATCAGGGGATCAGTATGGCTGATGTCGTGGCGAAACCCCTCCCACAGTGTGATGTCAGAACCTAGGCTGTGACAGTTTCTTCTCTGTGAACCTTGTTGCATTGTGGGAAATAAATGCTGTTTCCAACTGCCAAGCAACTGGTATCTCTGTTTATGCATATGTATATCTATAAAAACAACAACAACAACAACAACCTTTTAGCCTATCCCATTGTTAGGGGTGTGGTTAAAGATAATGGCGGTTGGGGCTGTCTTTTTTTTCCCCTGTTTGCCAGTAGTAAATATGATGTCCTGCAGGCTGATTGTGGATCAAACAATATGAACAATTTACATGGCAAATATCAATCATTTCTTGATTTCTCGTCTATACTATTTAACATCTCACTTTGCACTGTATTTATTTATTTTTCTCCCTTTTCACTAAAGTTCCTCTTTAAGAATGCACACTTCTGTTTTGCATAGCCTTTAGTAAAGAAGATTTTTGGTCTCTTTCAGCCCCTTACACACTCCTGGGAGGTCTAGTTCACCATGAGCGTGCTAGGCAATATAGCTGATCGGCAATTTTACAAAGTCATTTCTTATTGCTGTATATTATACACTTGTTCCTCAAGTGCCTCCTTCCCTATGCAAAGTCCTGAGTGGAGTGTAAATAAGAAGAAGTTACTCACCTGGCTAACGGCATCCCACTGATGACATCTCCCTTCAGTTGGGGAAACTCAATGCTGATGGTACCTCTGGCTACCTAATACAGTACTAAGAGGCATATGTGGGCTACCTATGACAGAAAGCAAGAGAGGAGTGACAGCTGGGCCTGCCTGCAGGGGGCGTAGCAATAGGGGGTGCAGAGGTAGGAACCACATTGGGGCCCTTGGGCCAGATGGGCCCCGAGGGCCCCCCCTAAACCACAGCATTAGCTCCCTAGTGGTCCTGTGCTAATAATAGTCACTTCTATAGATACTTTGAATAGAGGCAATTATTAACAAACTGTTCCCCATCCCCTTCTTGCTCCTCTGACACTGTAGTTGCCATTGGCAGGTTTTGGTGCGCCGTATCAATTGCTATTTATAGAATGCTTGGGGTGCCCCATTGTAAAACTTGCATCGGGGCCCACAACTTCTTAGCTACGCCACTGCCTGCCAGCAAACTTGTGGTGCAGTTTGTTGGGGGTGTGTACTGTAGGTTCATGAAGGGTGAAGTCTAGGGTGCCAAGGCATCTGTGCGTATAGGCTCCTATGGTGCAAATCTGGGCCTGCTTCCAGGCAAGAGTTTATGGATTTTAATTAGAAGTCAGTGACAGGGTTGCTCATCACGACCTCATGATCACGGATTACCCATGATCACGAGCATTTTTGGCTTCAAATTCGGGAAACCCATGATCCATACAGATCACGGAATCAGAATTTGCGTGCATCCGTGATTAATGCAAATTAGGTCGTGATCACGGGTTAAAGTGGAACCGAGATGAAAAACTAACTATAACAAGTAGCTTGTCTATATATCTTATCTAAAGTTTAGATGGTTTACACAGCAAATCTAGCTGCAAACAGCTTTAATAGAATATGATTATGTCTTCCTGTAATACAATGACAGCAGCCATGTTGTTTGTAAACATTACACACAGGTAAGCTTATCTGTATCTTGAGCACTCAGCCTGTGAAAATAAACTAATCCCCCCTCCTCCGTCCTCCCCTCTGCCTCTGAAATCAATGGCTAGTAACACCTCACCCTCCTCCTGCTCAGACTGAGCTCCCATGAGCCCTTGCTACTACTAAGGCTCTCTGAAAACCTGTGGGCGTGGCTTATTTAGTTTATAGGGAATTAGAGTATTAAAACAAAAACAAAAAGTATTTGACTTGAGGAATGCCCTATAAACTATTGGAAAGGAACACAATTATGCAATGAGTAAAAGTTTACCTCGGATCCACTTTAAATCTGTGATCACGAATCCGGATGCGATAACCATTGGATAACATCGTTGGGCCAATCAGAAGGCCCCAGCCAAGGCTCTAGCAACCAATCAGAGGATGGGAGCCTGGCCCTCCCCTCCTCTATATAAGGCGGTGGCCATCTCGTCCTTGCTGTGACTTGTGGTACTGAGAGCATCTCCAGTGCTGCTGTGTCTTATAGCAAGTGCTTTTTCACTGTGACAACACTGTTTCAGTGTGAGGGTTTTGCATCCTAACCACATTCTGAACACATTTATTATATTGCTGTATAGGTAGATAGTGATTTGAGTGTTATAGTTTTCAGTCAGCTAGTGTATACTGTATACTGTGCTAGGCTAGTGTTAGGTCTGTGTGCAGGCTAGGCCTGCTAGTGCTAGCCTAGGGTAGCCTTAGACTACTAGTCTCTGTAGGTAGGTTAGGGATTAGTTAGTTGTGTGTAATGTAGTTCATTATTTGTACTGTTTATTAGTTAATTTAGTGTTCGACTAACAGCTGCAGTACTAGTAGTTAGCACTTAGCAGGCAGGCCAGCATTCGTTTGGTTATTTTCTGACTACTTCATCTGCTTGTATTGATTGTGTGTTAGTGTCGCTGTCTGTCACTCTTGTTAGTGCTACATTTACTTAATCCACTAGTATAGTGTAGTGTCTGTCACTGACCGTTTACGTGCAGTGAAGTGAACTGCCTGTCATCATTCATGACTTGTTGCTGTACTGAGTGACTTGTCTAGTCTACTAGTAAAAAAACAAAACAAAAAAAAAAACAAAAAACAAAAAAAAAAAAACCTTTCAAATTTTGTTGTCACCAACCCACCCCTCTTTATTAAAGTTTACACCCGTTCCCGCCCTATATATATATATATATATATATATTGTACTGTACAATGACTGGCAAAGGTACTAGAGCAGAGGTCCCCAAACCTTTTCAGTCAAGGGCTGGGACAACATACTTCAGACTGCTGGGGGGCCGGAACATACATAAAATTATGATGAAAAACATTACATTGAATCTAGGTATTGATTCCCCCCAATCATCCCCGGAGGAGAACCCCCAGCAGCAGCCATTCATTCATGCGACGCCCAAAGAATGTCTTTTTGTGCCAGACAGTGAAGCATACTCAGGTGACAACCTGCCGTCCAGTTGGACAGCAGTGTCACCTGATGCAGAATTGGTTTGGAAGCCAGCAAATTACTGCTCACTGGCTACTACAGTATGTGTATGGGTGGTGCCAGCATTGCTATTCTATATGCGTCTATAAGTTATACATTTTGTGCTTGGGGGACCACTGAAAAAGCACGGAGGGCCACATTCGGCCCACGGGCCGTAGTTTGAAGACCACTGTACTAGAAGCACCACCAGGAGAGGCAGTGCAGGAAAGCAGAGCCGTCTGCAGCCATTGTTAGGCCCAGTGCACACCGAGCGGTTTTGGATGCGATCCGCCGTCCGCATCCACCTGTAAAAATGCTTGGCTAATGTATTTTAATCAGATGGTGCACACCGGCGGTTTGAGGTTCGTAGCAAACCACAAACGTGCCTCCTGCTGCACGTTTGCGGTTTGCAGAAGCGTTTCTGCCTCAATGTAAAGTGTAGGAAAAACGCAGACCACTCTGAAAAATGCTAGAGCAGTTTTCCAGGCGTTTTTGTTACAGAAGCTGTTCAGTAACAGCAATATGTGTAATCTGCTACCCAAAAACACGCCCAAAACCGCTAGGCATGTTTAGAAAACCTCTCTATACATGGCCAGAATCGCTCTGAAATCAGCTCCAAAAACTGCTAGTGTTTTGTGCATCTGCTAGAGGTTTTGGTGTGCACTGGGATTTACTGCTGCCACCTGGTATCTGTAATTTGTATTGCAGTAAGCTTTCTGTCTGTGCGGACACTGGGTGGCAGCAGTGAGGATGACTGGGATGCTCTGATCTCCTACCGGTGCATGGAGTCTGCATGGAGGTGAGCAGCTGGTGCAGGAAGAATGGAAGGCTTAGGGAAGTGTAAAGTGAATGTGGAGAGGAGGTAAAAGTGAAGTGAGTGTGGTTAGGAGAGAAAGATGGAGTGTGGGGAAGAGTGAAGGGTTGTGGGGAGGGGAAAAGGCTGGAGGTGACTGTGCCAGCAGCTAGGGAAGCCCAGACAGTACCCCCTCTCTTTCCCCACCTGTCCCACCAAATGTACCTTGTGCTGGTGGGTTATTAAGCAGCAGACACATCTTTTCCAAATTGCTGAAGGTGATGATGGTGGTAGTTGGGTTGGGTAAGGATGTTGCTGCCAGGACTCTTTTTATTTAAAGGGGCACTACAGCGAAAAAATGTAAAATGTAAAATATGTGCAAACATATACAAATAAGAAGTACATTTTTTTCCAGAGTAAAATGAGCCATAAATTACTTTTCTCCTATGTTGCTGTCACTTACAGTAAGTAGTAGAAATCTGACAGAAGTGGCAGGTTTTTGGACTAGTCCATCTCTTCATAGGGGATTCTCAGCAAGACTTTTATTCTTTATAAAGGTATTCCCTAAAACGGATTTAAACAATGATGCTGGCCAGCTTCCCTGCTTCCTATACAGTTTTTTTGGCAGTTGGAGTGAGCAACTGCCATTCACTAAGTGCTTTTGAAAACAAATATATCCCTGAGAATCCCCTATGAAGAGATGGACTAGTCCAAAACCTATCACTTCTGTCAGATTTCTACTACCTACTGTAAGTGACAGCAACATAGGAGAAAAGTAATTTATGGCTCATTTTATTCTTGAAAAAATGTACTTCTTATTTGTATAAGTTTGCACATATTTTAAATTTTACAGTTTTTCGCTGTAGTGCCCCTTTAATGACACTGACACCCTCCCTTATACCGACTACCCCCGCATGCACCCCCTGGTCCCTAAGAAAAATTTCCTGATGCTGAAGCAGTCCTTGGAGCAAAAAGATGTAAATTTCAGGACATCTCTGAGGGCCCAATCACACTAGAAATTGCAAAACATAATGCCCAGTGATTGTACATTGCGATCTTTTGCAACTTTGCCACGCTTGCGCTTTGTGATTCTCATTTCAGTGAATAACAATTGCATCACAATCAATCAGAAAATGCTGCATTTAGGGTGCTTGCAATTTTCCCAAATCACAAGTGCTGCGGAAGTAATCCAATAGGACTACATTGGTCAGCAATCAGCAAAGTGCAAAAAGCGTACGTTAAAAAAGGGCGCCGGGAAAAAAGGGCGCAGGGTTTTAAACGATAAGCATGAATAACGTTAAAAAAAAATTGTGCTATATTTCGTTTAAAAATGATGTTTTATAAAGTTATAAATCATTAAATAATGTGTATGAAATTGGCAATTGTAAAAACGTTAATCTTCCCTGTTTAAAAAGTGAAATTTATAATAACGTTTTATAAAACATTAATAAGAATGTTACTAAAGCTATACCTAACCCTACTCTCACACAGAACCCTCCCTGTACCTACCGCTAACCCCTAGACCCCCCTGGTGGTGCCTAAACCTAAGACCCCCTGGTGGTGCCTAAACCTAAGACCCCCCTGGTGGTGCCTAAACCTAAGACCCCCCTGGTGGTGCCTAAACCTAAGACCCCCTGGTGATGCCTAAACCTTAGACCCTCCCCCTGGTGGTGCCTAAACCTAAGACCCCCCCTGGTGGTGCCTAAACCTAAGACCCCCCTGGTGGTGCCTAAACCTAAGACCCCCTGCTGATGCCTAAACCTAAGACCCCCCTGGTGGTGCCTAAAACTGAGACCCCCCTGGTGGTGCCTAAACCTAAGCCCCCCCTGATGGTACCTAACCCTAAGACCCCCCTGGTGGTGCCTAAACCTAAGACCCTCCTGGTGATGCCTAAACCTAAGACCCCCTGGTGATGCCTAAACCTAAGACCCCCCTGGTGGTGCCTAAACCTAAGACCCCCCTGGTGGTGCCTAAACCTAAGACCCCCCTGGTGGTGCCTAAACCTAAGACCCCCTGGTGATGCCTAAACCTAAGACCCTCCTGGTGATGCCTAAACCTAAGACCCCCCTGGTGGTGCCTAACCCTAAGACCCCCCTGGTGGTGCCTAACCCTATAACCCCCCAGGTGGTGCCTAAACCTAAGACCCCCTGGTGGTGCCTAAATCTAAGACCCCCCTGGTGGTGCCTAAACCTAAGACCCCCCCTGGTGGTGCCTAACCCTAAGACCCCCCTGGTGGTGCCTAAACCTAAGACCCTCCTGGTGATGCCTAAACCTAAGACCCCCTGGTGGTGCCTAAACCTAAGACCCCCCTGGTGGTGCCTAAACCTAAGACCCCCTGGTGATGCCTAAACCTAAGACCCCCCTGCTGGTGCCTAAACCTAAGACCCCCTGGTGGTGCCTAAACCTAAGACCCCCCTGCTGGTGGTGCCTAAACCTAAGACCCCCTGGTGGTACCTAAACCTAAGACCCTCCTGGTGATGCCTAACCCTAAGACCCCCCTGGTGGTGCCTAAACCTAAGACCCTCCTGGTGATTCCTAAACCTAAGACCCCCCTGGTGATGCCTAACCCTAAGACCCCCCTGGTGGTGCTTAAAACTAAGACCCCCCCCGGGGGGGCGTGGCTAGCTATGAAGGAGTGAAGACGCGCTTTACAGCGGCTCCTCCATCCCCGCACGAATCCTGCAGAATCCTGCCCCGCTAAGCGGCTCTCACACACCCGACTCAACCCCCTCTCCTCCTGAGGCCACCACCATCCGCCCGACACCAAAAATGGCCAAATCCGGCCAGGAGAAGGCGGAAGATATCACCGCCAAACTTGCCAGGTTTGCGCGAGAGGGCAACAAAGATGGCGCCGCGCTAGGCCAGAGCATACCCGCCTTGCAGACGGACACTCTCCAGCCACCCGCTCGTGATGCAGATGAAATGGTGGAGGACACAGCACCAACAGACCGAGAGGCTGACACTAAAGCGGATGCATCCTCCGCCAAGCAACCGACACCCAAGCGCCGGAGAGAAAGACGCACCCAGTCCTCTAGTGAGGATGAAAACGAGGATAACGAAGGTGAGCCCTCACGTGCTGACATACTAGAGGCCATTAAAACATTACACCTTAGCCTAAATACACGGCTAGATTCCCTCCAGACAGACCTCTCACTCGTAAAAGACGACATGAGGAAAATGCGCGAACGGGCTATAGAATCGAACCAACGAATCAGCGACCTAGAAGACGCGGTTGGGCCTATAAAAATATCACAAACAGCCACCAAGAAAGTAACAGATACACATACCTTAAAACTTGACGACCTGGAGAACAGATCCAGACGATCAAATATACGTTTTATAGGTTTTCCTGAAAAATCCGAAGACAAAACCCCAGAACTTTTCCTTGAAAACTGGCTGAAATCAACTATTCCAGAACTAAACCTATCACACACTTTCTCCATAGAAAGAGCACATAGAGTTCCAGGGGGACCTCCAAAACCAGGCAGAACACCGAGGCCCATCATAGCAAAACTTTTGAACTATAGAGACAAGGTGGAGATACTCCAAAAAGCAAGATTAGCAACCCCTCTAGAATTCAATGGATCCAAAATCTCATTATTCCAGGATTTCTCGTCAGAAATACAGCAAGCACGCACCATCTTTAATGCAGTTAAAGCAGGCCTGAGAGCCAGACAAATCCTCTACAGCATGCTGTTTCCTGCGAAATTACGCGTACAATATAAAGGCAATACTCACTTCTTTATGAACTCTACAGAAGCAGCATCATGGATGGAAGCGCAAGGTATACCTATCCCTACCTTCACTGAGCGTCCCAAGAAGAACACCTGAGGATTCCAAATAAGACGGTAACACTACCTTAAATTTAGCCCACATAACATGGATGTACTCTTACTACACATCACTATCTGTGATACTGAAACTGACCTGAGTCCTGTTCTAATCCACGTTTGGAGAAGCTCTCTCAAACTGAGAACTATTATACCTCTATCCATGCATATTTTTCATACGTGTATAATTTTTTTTTCTCTCTCCCTTCTGGTTTTTTATATTTTAAATTTTTTTTCTACCTGCATACACGGCCATTATAAATCAAGACTGGTCCACATAATCTCTAGGCATATTTTGATACATAAAAGGTTTTTTTTTTTTCCCTGGAAGCTGTAACCATTACAGAGACATGCAGATCATAAGTGATCCTCTACTGACACCTAGTGGCAAATTTATTTGTTCTTTCTTTTCTTCCCAATTGAAACTGTTGTATATATTATAATACTGATAACATAGCTGGATCATTACCTCCATGTCCGATGGAAATAATGGGATTTGTATAATGTTAATACTTTTGTAACGTAAGTTTTTTTTGGCTACAATTTGCATATTGACTCATATAAACAATATGTAGTACTATTAGGATAACATGCCATGATAAATGGCCTACCTTAATTTTTTCTACCTTACTTACTCTCTTCTCCTCAAGATATATATAATCTAACTACTCAGAAAGCGGAGGAGCTATGTTACTTAAACAGATATTACTTTAAACAACCTGCTAACCTACAACAAACAAATCTGAATCTAATAGCCGTATATGATTATACACAAATTAAGACCGCTACAGCGGAATTTATTTTCCTAAGCTATGTTTTCTTCTGTATTAACGGGGATGGACGTAGCAGCCACCTACGTATTCCCTCACTTCTTAACACTAGTGTTTAGGGTACTACACTCTCTGTAGTTGTTAAACAGGGGGTAGGGCGGGCTAGGGATTAGGGTTAGATTTAGATAAGATGGTTATAAGGTTTTTTTTCTCTCAATTCAGCAACCGTTATATAAAAAGTATTCAACAAGACGTAACTCGGAATAGGACAATAATGAGACTCTGCTTAAATAAAGACCATTCATTTTTTCGCCCATGGCCACAATTTCGTTATTATCGTGGAATGTTCGAGGGATGAACAATTCCATTAAGAGGAAATTAGTGTTTGATTACATAAGAAAACAATCACCACAGATCATATGCTTACAAGAAACTCATTTGATTGGAGCCAAAGCCTTTTTATTAAAGAAACCATGGATTGCCTCATACTATCTATCTCATTATTCCTCCTATTCCAGAGGTACAGCCATTTTGGTAACTAAATCCTTCCAAGGACATATCACAGATGTCAGAATTGACCCTAAAGGTAATTATATAAATAGATAAAAACGTTATAATAATAGCATCAATATACGTTCCACCTCCTTTTAACCCCTCCCCATTGATAGAACTTATGGGCAAAATACACTCTCTTTTAGATGGACCTTTAATTATACTAGGAGACTTTAACGCAGTAATAAACCCAGAAGTAGACAGACTTAGCAAAAAGGGCAGAACCTATCCTCCCCTTCTGAATTGGATAGACACGTATAGCCTACAGGATATATGGAGATGGAGAAACCCGGGAGACAGGATATTTTCATGCTTTTCAGACCCGCATAAGACAATGTCAAGAATTGACCTATGTCTTGGATCACCTGACATGCTCAAATTGATAGATAATATAAAATACCTCTCCCACGGTATATCTGATCATTCCCCCCTATTGTGTGGACTACGCCTCCCAGGCCACACCTCACCAACAATATGGCGCATGAACCCAGCATGGCTGGAAGAAGAAACAATTCTGAATGAGTGCCGAGAGAATATGCAGGAATACTGGAGGATTAATAAAAACACTGCAGGGATCAATACATGTTGGGACGCAGGGAAGGCCGTACTAAGAGGCTCATTCCGTGCATGCCTCTCTAGAATCAGGCAGAACGACAAAGCCTCACAAGAATATCACGAAAGAAAGACACAAGCAACCCAAATGCTCCTTGTAGCAGACCCCACATCAACTAACTACACTAACTGGCAATTAGCACGTCGGGAATTAGAATTAACCTTATTAAACTCCACTAAACGCAAAAACCTTATACAACTACAAAAAAGCTTTTAATTTGAAAACAAGTGTAGTAAGCTATTGACATATCTACTCACATCCACTATGGGGTCCAGAACCATACCCAGTATAATTACACCCTCTGGTCTAGAATGCCATACATCCCAGGAAATAGCACATGCATTCTCTGACTTCTACACAAATTTATACTCCGCAAAACTAGGCTCAGTTGGAGCAGAAATTGAAAACTTTCTAAACGAACTTGAATTACCAATCCTAATGCCTGATACAATTAAGGAACTTGATGAACCCATTACCGCCCAAGAAATATCCATGGCAATAGCATCCTTTAAACATAATAAAGCCCCAGGCCCTGATGGGATCCCCATCGAATGGTACCAAAAAAATAAATCATTAATGATTCCACATTTAGTATCTTTGTTCAAACACATATATGATACTGGAATTCTTCCTGAATCCATGAATGATGCAATGATTACTGTTATACTTAAGCCCAATAAAGAACCATCAAAATGTGATTCATATCGCCCAATCTCACTCATTAATACTGACATAAAGATTTTAACCAAAATTCTAGCCAACAGAGTCAATAGTTGTATATCTTCTATAATTCATCCAGACCAGACAGGCTTCATACCAGGCCGCTCCACTAGATCAAACATCAGACGCTTATTTCTAAATCTATACTACCCCCATAAAAACGCCAGCTCAAGAGTCATCCTCTCCCTAGATGCCAATAAGGCGTTTGATTCAATAGAATGGCCGTATGTAGAGGCAGTGTTGAAAAGATTTGGATTTGGTGGGGCCTTCCAGAGATGGTTCCGGATCTTATATCAGAAACCCACAGCTAAAATAAGAATTAACACAACACTCTCTAATACCTTTAAAATTACCAGAGGGACGAGACAAGGGTGCCCCCTCTCCCCACTTCTTTTTGCCATAGCAATAGAACCCCTCGCTCAGGCCATCCGTATCTCTCCTAACATTCAAGGCCTAAAAATTAACCAAATAGAAGAACGTATTTCCCTATACGCGGACGATATCCTAATTTACTTGGCTGACCCGGGCCCATCTCTGGAGGCCACTCTTGAAATCTATAACAGATTTTATCATATTTCAGGACTGTCAATAAACTGGTCTAAATCCTACTTATTTCCCATAGACCCCTTCGACCCACAACATATCACAAAAAACTCACAACTTCAAATAGTCTCAAATTTTAAATATTTAGGCATATCAATACACCCCCCTGCAGTGTCCTTTATTGAATCCAACATCCTGCCACTACTTGACTCAATTGAAGCAAAACTTAAAAAATGGTCATCATTGCCTCTAAATGTATATGGGAGAATCTGCGTAATCAAAGCTATTATGGTTCCAAAGATCCTCTATGTCATGCAAATGGCCCCACTATGGATTCCGAAATATATATTTAAACGCATAGACTCCATGATGATAACCTTCATTTGGACAGGCTCCTCACCCCGGATATCCCTAGCAAAACTACAACTTCCCACTTCACTGGGAGGTCTGGCACTACCAAATTTCTTCATGTATTTCTTAGCCTCACAATTACTGCCCATTCAAGGATGGCTCAGTGGCGATAGATCGGACTCCAGCATGACAACAGAGGCAGATATAGCAGGATCCTATGAAGCATTATGCGCCGCAATCTATAGGTATAATATACCTAATAAAAGTCTGGGCATAAATATAATATCCAACACCATCAAGATATATAAAAGAACTAGGAAATTGCTTGGTGAACCGATACGTTATATCTCACTTAGCTCTCCCCTCTGGGGTAATAATAATTTACCAGAGCTAGATTCGATTCCAGACATAGCCTTCTGGTACAAACATAATATTAAATATCTTTCACAATTATACACCGATGGGATCTTCAGAACTTTCTTAGCTCTCAGATCTGAATTTGGTCTTCCTAAGCATGCATTGTTCCGATATTTTCAGATACGACATGCTTTGAAAACCCAAATTGGACTAGAAAATGTAGTATTACTTCCTTCAGAACTAGAAAAACATCTTCTAAACAAAAACAGAACCAAACAGATCTCTACCCTATACAATTTTTTAATGACACACAACATCTCCTACAAACCATATAAAATCAGAGAGAAATGGCTAGCAGTGGACCCCACTATAACCCAGGAACACTGGGCGGAACATATGGAACATTATGCTAAAACGGTTATAGCCTCTCAGGACAAACTTATAAACGTTAAATGGTTTCATTTAGCATACCTTACTCCACTGAGACTTTCTAAAATGAGCCCCTTATCAAACGATAAATGCTTTAACCAGTTCGGCCTATCTGGACGAGCTTCCTCGTCCAGATAGGCACTGCTGCTGCCGCCGCCTCGTGCGCGCGATCGGGCGCGCCCCCGCGCGCGCTCCCGCTGCCCGCCGCTAGCCCCCCGATCAGTGAATGGGAATATAATTCCCATTCACCGATCTATCTTCCCCGCAGAAATACCGACGCTTTCTCTCCAGAGAGCATGGTATTTCTGCCCCCAGGAAACATTTCCCCTACTTTTAAGTTCCTAGATGCGAAATCGTTCGCATCTAGGACTTTTTTACTGTGGCCATCTTGTGGCCGAATAGTAAACTGCACCACAGTTCATTTTTAATTAAAAAAAATATATATTTTACATTTAAAATTAACAGTTTCCCTCCCACACCAAAAATTACCCACATACACTTTTTTTATTAAAAATAAAAATAAAAAATACAATTAAAAAAAAACAAAAACAACATAAATAGTTACCCAAGGGTCTGAACTTTTTAAATATGCATGTCAAGAGAATATGTTATTATATTATTTAAAATTATAAGCTTATAAACAGTGATGGACACAAATTGAAAAAATGCACCTTTATTTCTAAATGAAATATTGGCACCATAAATTGTGATAGGGACATCGTTTAAATGGTGTAATAAGCGGGACAGATGGGCAAATAAAATACATGAGTTTTAATTACGGTAGCGTATATTAATTTCAAACTATAATGGCCAAAAACTGAGAAATAATGATTTTTTTCATTTCTTTCTTAATCTTCCTGTTAAAATAGATTTAGAAAAAAATAATTCTTAGCAAAATGTACTACCCAAAGAAAGCCTAATTAGTGGCGAAAAAAACAAGATATAGATCAATTCATTGTGATGAGTAGCAATAAAGTTATAGGCGAATGAATGGGAGGTGAACGTTGCTCGGATGCATGAGATTTTCGGACTGCGGTGCTGAACCGGTTAAATGTAAAGCCAACAATGCTGATTTTATACACTGCACATGGTCCTGTCCTATGGTTAATCACTATTGGAAATCTGTGATGCATTTTATGAGAGACTCTCTAAATTTACCAGTCACAATGGATTTAAAACTCTGCTTATTAAGCATTATAGGAAGCACTCCCGGCTCCAAATACCAACTATCCCTAATCCGTATCCTGCTTTTCTACGCCAGAAAACTGATAATTCTTAAATGGAACCATCCCACTGTCCCTACTCTGTCCAACTGGAAAAAACTGATTAACGATGCCCTACCCATGTATAAACTTACATATCAATCAAGAAACCAATTCCAAAAATTTGATAAAATATGGAGCAGATGGGTTAAAACCATAAATACAACCATACCCAATCTTGACATCACCACCTCTGTACAGGACCTTGTGCAGGCGTGACCTCTCCCATAACTACAAACGCTTAATGTGTATTGAACACTCAATGATGATATATATATATACCCTTGACCCATATACAACTTATATACCTTACCTTTGCCAACCTGTATGATATTTATATATAAATGTACATCTGCACCCGAGTTACGTCATGATAACAACACTGACTGTATTAATTGTGCTGACTTGCTGAGTTGTTTTTTCTCTTTATTTGTTTCTTTGTTGAAAACTCAATAAAAATTCTCTTTAAAAAAAAAAAAAACTAAGACCCCCCAGGTGGTGCCTAAACCTAAGACCCCCCTGGTGATGCCTAACCCTAAGACCCCCCAGGTGGTGCCTAAACCTAAGACTCCCCTGTGATAAGCATTAATAACGTTTTAAAAAACTATTGTGCGGTTTTTCGTTTAAAAATAATGTTTAAAAAATTATAAATCATTAAATAATGTGTAATCATGAGAAGCAGTTATAAAACATTAAAAGTCTCCGGGCGCCGCTTGTAAAACGTTCTTTTTCTCCAGAACCCTTTTTTCCTGTTGGGCGCCCATTAAACGATATTTATTATGGGAGTGAATGGCGGCGCCCTTTTTGTCCACCTGCCTCATGCGCCCATATTTCCTGCCTCCCTGCAGCAAGGCTGCCAGAAAGCACCCGAGTGTGAGCGGGGCCTTAGTCCGCACTGGTACTGTTCCCATGATTTCCATCCAGAAATGTAAATATGACATTCAGCAGCATTGAATGCAAAAATAGCTCAGGCGGCAATGACAAGTTATAAAGAGTTTTGAACCAAAGTGGAGTCACTGTTTGAACATAAATAAAACCTTTAAAATAGCCTAAGGCTGGTTTCACAGTGGGACGTTAAAGTCCCACGTTACAGCAGCCAGTAACGCAGCCCAACTCACAGCAAGGATAAATCAATGGGCTGTTCACAGTGCCCACGTTGCGTTACATTGTAACGCAGCACGTTTAAAGAAAGTGCTGCATGCTGTATGTTATACTGGGCTAAGCAGAGTTAGACTGTTTGCACATGCTCAGTAATGTTGGAGGAGGAGGTCTCCCCTCCTCCTCCTTCACAGCCACATGGCTAATTAATATTCACTGCACTGGGGAAACTCGTGGTGGGACTGTAGTGTTGTCCGGATCATGAACGAATCGTTCATTTGATCCGGATCTTTTTTCTGAGTCGAATCATCCGCATCATCACAATGAAAGATTTGGTTCACAGTGGATGTCTGTCTGGAAGAAACAGGAACATACAGAATGTACAGTGCAGGGCAAGTCCTGTCCTGCTAGTCATTTCACCCAGTCTGCTTCCCTAGTAAAATGATTCGAATGATTCAAAGATCCGGATCTTTTCAATGATCTGATTCAAATGATCCAAATCCTTAAAAAGATCCGGACTTCCTATCACTAACCTGGAGCGGCTGCTTTTGAGAGCTGCATAGCTCAATCTGACGTTCAACTTCAACACCACCATGCGTTGCGTTAGGCCCGGTTCACATTAGCGGTTGTTTGCCAAACGGACCGGATGACCTGACCGGATCCGGACCGGATCCGGATCGGAACCGTATGGTTCTGATCCGGATCCGATCCGGATCCGGTCAGGTTGCATCAGGTGGTAATCAGGATGCGATCCGGATCCGTTTGGCAAAGTTAACGTAAAAAAAAAAAAAATGTTGGGGTCTGGGAGGTCAGCAGAAGGGGGACCTGTGGAATCAGGCCCTCTGCTGTTTAGCACTCACCTCCACCTCCGACATGCTGCCAACATCCTGCCAACACCTCCAGCTCGTGCTGCTCCACTCCAAAATGCTTGCCCATGTGTCCCCAGCCAATATCGCCGCAAAAATCCGCATAGGAAGTGGGGTAGAACATCCGGATTTCTCAGCCAGTGTGTTGTGCGGCCTCCGGTTCCCATTTGTTTGTATTGGCCGGATGGTGCAGTCCGGCTCCGCCCCGGATACGGCTGCCGGAGGGGCCGGATGAAAAAATAGCGCATGTTGGAACGGAGGCCGGAGTCCGGATCCGGCCCGGATCCGGTCCGGCTCCGGTTCTGCAGAACGGACCCATGTGAACGGACGCATAGGCTTTAATTGCTATGCCGTGCGTCCGTTCCGTCCGTTCTGCAGGCGGTGCGGCTCCGGCACGGCGATTCCGGAGGGCCACCGCAAGTGTGAACCGGGCCTTAGGGGCACGTTATGTGACCATAACGTCCCCTAAAACGCAACGTCTTGGTGGGAAAGTAGCCTAAAGGTAGACACACTTCAGGTGATGAGGGGGAGATTTGACCAAGAGACAAACCTCTCTCTGGTCAAATCTGTTTAGAGAGAAATCTGTCAGCTGCCCATACACCACAGCCTGATTCCTGATCAATTCCATGCTGAAATCTCTCGGGAACTGGTCGAGTCTGCCTCCATTACCTGGTGTATAAATGTGCATGTATGTGTGCAGTTATACATGATTAGAGATGGCCCGAACCTCCGATTTTAGGTTCGCGAAAGTTTGGTTCGTGTAAAATTTTGCGAACCGCAATAGACTTCAATGGGGATGCGAACTTTGAAAACTAGAAAAATGTATGCTGGCCACAAAAGTGATGGAAAAGATGTTTCAAGGGGTCTAACACCTGGAGGGGGGCATGGCGGAGTGGGTGCACGCCAAAAGTCCCGGGGAAAATCCGGATTGGATGCAAAGCAGCATTTTAAGGGCAGAAATCACATTGAATGCTAAATTGCAGGCCTACAGTGCTTTAAAATATCTTGCATGTGTATATAATTGAAGGAGTAGTGGGGGCAAGTTCCTGTTGTTGGGAGCTTTGGGGCTTGCCTGTACTCCCTTATTGTGTTACATGCTGGTTTGTTGGCCCCAAGCAGTGGCAGTGCTCGGGACCCAGGCAGGCCTGTCATGTGCACTAGTGTTTGCATATTTTAAACTTCATTTGCAGCTCCTTATGCAGTTCAGTTAGGAGGGGGGGCAGAAGAAAGGGAGTTTCCTGCATGCTGGTGCCCCCTGCTGGCCATATAGCCTTTGACTATTTGCAACTGAAGCCCTCTCCAACAATTGGCTGAATTGCTCAGCCTCTGCTTAATTAAGTACTGCAGACTAGGTGTAATGTATTTGCACTTCTTATTGGCTGACGGGCAGTCTGCAGACTATATATAAGTGGCAGAGCGCTGTCAAGGAGTTATCATTTGTTTTGTGTGTGTGATGTGTGTATACATCAATCAGGGAGTGTAATTAGAGTACTGCTTCACACTGACACACCAAACTCACTGTGTACCGCACTGCAAACAGCTGTTTGCGTAGTGACGGCCGTGCTGGACTGGTGTACACCATGGCGAGATTGCTCTTCCTCACTCAGTGATGTCAGGTAATGTCTGTCTGCCTTATCAACTTTCGATGGTTCTTTCTCTACCATTGTTAAAGCTTACATCTATTTTTTTTAAATACTTGTTCTGCTGGCTGTTCGGTACCTGCAACGAGAATCTTTTATGGAGGGCAAGTCTGCCATTGTGAGTGACCACGGGTAATGGCCGGGGAATCCTGGTTCGATTCCGGTCCGGAGTGGGAGCCTAAGAAACGGCCACCACCACCACACATCCAAGAAAGGCAGCAGGCACGCTGTGGGCAAAGGAGCAGGAACGGCTAACACCACACATCCAAGGAAGGCAGCAGGCATGGCATGCATGGCCACGAGGTAGTGACCTAAAATTACAATACAGGAGGACTTTCGAGGCCCTGCTGTATATGTGAGATGAATCAACTTTAAATCCTTTAACGAGAATCTGTTATGGAGGGCAAGTCTGCCATCCAGTCAAGTGAAAGGTATGCACTGACTGCCAGGTATAATACAATGTGCAGTCACAGTTGCAGTGAAAGGTATGCAGTGACTGCAAACAGCCGTTTGTGTAGTGACGGCTGCGCTGGACTGGTGCGCACCATGACGAGAGTGCAGGTGATGACGGCTTTCCAGCCCATATGGTTGCCGGACTGAGGTAGCTGAATGACAGAACAGTGACTGTCAAGCTGATCAAATTTGGTCTGTCAACAATAAAGCAATGACCTTATTATCTTTGATGTGCCACCCCCCAATACACTCATAAAGCCGTCAGTCATTGCTTCATTGTGATACGCAAGCCCCTTTACCGCGCAAGGTAATGATCACAAAGGGGAATGGGCACATGTACATGCCTTTTGTTTTGTTGTTGCAGCCGCAGTGCAGCCAGAAAAATTAGGCAGGCACGTACACGCACCAGAAAAATTATTATATCCGCCTGGAGTCCTGGACCCTGTTGGTGGTGGCGGAGAAGGCAGTCAAGCGGCCTGCAGGCAGAGGTGCTGTATGGGGAGCAACTTAGTCTTGGGGCAGGCAGCCAGTCACACGGCGTGCAGGCAGAGATGCTGTGTGTGGGGACTGACTTAGTCTTCGGATGGGCAGTAGCCCTCCGGGATCCATGCCTCATTCATTTTGATAAAGGTGGAGTACTGAACACTTTTGTGACTAAGGCGACTTCTCTTCTCAGTGACAATGCCTCCAGCTGCGCTGAAGGTCCTTTCTGATAGGACGCTTGAGTCAGGGCAAGACAGAAGTTGGATGGAAATTGGGACAGCTCTGGCCACAGGTCAAGCCAGCGCACCCAGTTGTCCAAGGGTCCATCGCTGCTCACATTGTCTAAATCCACACTTAGGCTTCTTTTACAGTGGGATGTTGTGTTTGATGCGACGTTAAAGTCACACAATATGCCCCTAACACAGCGCATGTAGGTCATGAAATTGGACGTTATTTTGCACTGTGTTATGTGTCTCTTGGTGCGCCGTTTTCACCGCATACTGATGGAACAAAAACGGCGCATGCATTACTTAAAAAAAAAACATTACTGAGCATGTGTGACACATATAACGCAGCAAATGTATTGCTAAATGCACAGCATGCAGCACTTACTATCCATCTTCTCTTGCTCTTCCTCAGTGACATCAGGTAAGTCCTCCTTCTCCCCCAGCCACGAACAATACCACGGGAATGTCGAGCAGCACAAGCCCCCTGCGACGCCTGCTGCGGTTTTTCTTCTGCCGCCGCCTGATCCTCCTCCTCTAAAGAAACACCTTCCTCATCGTCTGAGTCTGACTCCTCTTCCTCACACGACTCTTCCTCCTCCTCCTCCCCCCTCTGTGCTGCCGCAGGTGTTGAGGAAACATCTGAATCTGATGAAAATTGCTCCCACGACTGTTCCTGACATAACTGTTCCTCTTCATGCTCCTCCACAGCTTGATCCACCACTCTACGCACGGCACACTCCAGGAAGTAAGCGTACGGGATCAAGTCGCTGATGGTGCCTTCACTGCGACTCACCAGGTTGGTCACCTTCTCAAATGGCCGCATGAGCCTGCATGCATTTTGCATCAGTGTCCAGTTGTTGGGCCACAACATCCCCATCTCCCCAGATTGTGGCCTTTTACTGTAATTGTACAGGTACTGGGTGACGGCTTTCTCCTGGTCTAGCAGGCGAGAGAACATGACCAGGGTCCAATTCCAGCGAGTTGGGCTATCACATATCAAGCGTCTCACTGGCAAGTTGTTTCTCCGCAGAATGTCCACAAAGCGTGCCATGGCCATGTAAGACCGCCTGAAATGCCCACACAACTTCCTGGCCTGCTTCAGGACATCCTCTAAGCCTGGGTACTTACACACAAATCTTTGAATGACTAGATTCAGCACATGTGCCATGCAGGGTACTTGTGTCAGCTTTCCCAAATTCAAAGCGGAAAGGAGATTGCTGCCGTTGTCACACACCACGTTGCCGATCCCCAGCTGGTGTGGAGTCAGCCACTGATCCACCCGTTTGTTAAGAGCAGCCAGGAGAGCTGGTCCAGTGTAACTCTCTGCTTTGAGGCAAGACAGGCCTAAGATGGTGTGACACAGTCGTACCTGGCATGCAGCATAGGCCCTGGGGAGATGGGGCTGTGTAGCTGGAGAGGAGATGGCAGTACCAGTAGAGTTGAACTGCCACTCAGCCAAGCAGGAGGAGGAGGACAACAGCAAAGAGGATGTAGCAGGAGGAGAGGAGGTGGCAGGAGGCCTGCATGCAAGCCATGGAGGTGTCACAAGTTGGTCCGCTGCACAGCCACATATTCCCTGCTTGCCATTGGTCACCAGATTGACGCAATGGGCTGTGTAAGTAATGTAGCGGCCCTGACCATGCTTGGAAGACCAGACATCTATGGTCAGGTGGACCCTTGACCCAATGCTGTGTGCCAGAGATGACACCATTTGCCTCTCAACTTCACCATACAGTTTGGGTATCGCCTTTTTAGAGAAAGTATTGCGGCCTGGTATCTTCCACTGCAGTATCCCGATGGCCACAAATTTACAGTAAGCCTCAGAGTCCAGCAGCTTGTATGGTAACTGCTGGTGAGCTAACAGTTCTGCCACGCCAGCTGTCAGACACCGGGCAAGGGGGTGACTGGAAGAAATTGGCTTCTTCAGCTCAAAGATTTCCTTCACAGACACCTGGCTGCTGTGGGTAGAGGAGCAGGAACCGCTCAAGGGCAGAGGTGGAGTGGAGGAGGGTGGCTGTGAAGGTGCAAGGGAGAAAGAGGCTGAAGATGCTGCACCTAAATGAGGGAGAGGAGAAGGAGGGTGGCTTTTCTTTTGTCTGCTGCTTTTGCTCAGGTGGTCTTTCCAGTGCAGTTTGTGCCTATTCTCCATGTGCCTTTGTAAGGCACTTGTCCCAACGTGAGTGTTGGCCTTTCCACGGCTCAATTTTTGGAGGCAGAGACAACAGATGGTATTGCTCCGATCTGAGGCAGACACATTAAAAAATTTCCAAACCGCTGAGCCCCCCTGGGGTGATGGCACTATGATGGCATCATCAGCTGACATTGAAGGGCATGTTGGCTGGCTGTACATAGGTGGCAATACATGGCGCCGGACACTGCCCCCAGCTGTTTCTGATGACGAGCTCCCTCTGCTTCTTTCAGCAACTCGTCTCCTCCTACTCCTCTCTGACTCCCCCTCTGAACTGTCCCCCTGTTCATCTCCTCTATTGGGAACATATGTGGGATCCATATCATCGTCATTATCATAATCATCCTGCCCAGCTTTGCTTGCCTCAGACACCTCCAAAACTGCACCAACAGCAGGTACTTCATTATCCTCACACATTACGTCCATAGTGTCGCCGCCTAACTCAGACATATGAGGTGGTGTAATTTGCTTAATGCATTCATCTGGTTGTAACAATAATGGCTGTAAATCAGTTAATTCCCCACCAACTAACTCCTGTGAAGTGTCAAATGCAGCGGATGTGGTGCTTGTAGTAGCGCTGGTGGCTGCGGATGATGAGGTGTTGTGAGACAAATAGTCAACCCAGTCCTGACAATCTTGGGAGTTGATGGGAGGTGCCTTCTTCTGAGCACTGTACTTTAGGCCAGGGCTGCACGAAATCACATCACCTGTTTTGTCTGTTTTGTCCATATCGGGGGGGATGAAGTGAAAGGTATGCACTGACTTGACTAATACAATGTGCAGTCACACAGGTGCAGTTAACAGGTATGCATGGAGTGGTATATCACACTGCGTACGCTCAGCTCACGTAGGTAGGTGGATGCACTGAACACAACAGGTAGGTATATGCAGTGGTGGGTATTACAATGTGCACCTGTCACACACAGACAGGTAGCGGACAGGCACAGTGACACTGTGTGCGCTCACGTACATAGGTGGGTGCACTGTGAACAACAGGTAGGGAGGTATATGCAGTAATGGGTATTACAATGTGCACCTGTCACACACAGACAGATAGCGGACAGGCTACTGCGTGCACTCACGTAGGTAGGTGGGTGCACTGTGAACAACAGGTAGGTGGGTATATGCAGTACTGGGTATTACAATGTGCACCTGTCACACACAGACAGGTAGCGGACAGGCACAGTGATACTGCGTGTGCTCAATTTACGTAGGTAGGTGGGTGCACTGTGAACAACAGGTAGGTAGGTATATGCAGTAATGGGTATTACAATGAGCACCTGTCACACACACAGGTAGTCACTGAATGTGCTAGGCCTGGCAGTGGCACACACACAGTATGAATTAGCAAGGCTGTCTATGCAACGCAAGTGTCAGTGGGACACACAGAAAAAAAATAGATCACAAGAACAAGATTAGCTCTCAAAAGAGCTGTTGTTGGGTGCTACTTTAGCAATAAGAATAAGCAAGGAGCAAGCTAACAAGGTTACAAGAGCCTAACTAATCTTTCCCTTTGAGAGTCTGCAGCAGCAGCAGCTGTCCCTTCTCTATTTACTGCAGGCACACGAGTGAGTATAATGGCCGGCGTTTCCTGCCTTTTATAAGGGGGAAGTGGCTCCAGGAGGGAGTGTAGCCTAGTTGGCTACAATGTGCCTGCTGACTGTGATGTAGAGGGTCAAAGTTGACCCTAATAGTGCATTATGGGGGCGAACCGAACTTCTGGAAAAGTTTGCAGTTCTCCGCGAACGCGAACCACCAGAAGTTCACCGGGAACCTTTCGCCGGTGACCCGTTCAGGCCATCTCTATACATGATACCGGGCATGGCTTAAAGTTCCATACTGTCCAACAATTACCCACAAACAATCCCACATTAAGCTTAAGTGACCACATGGACTGCTTGCTTCTTTGGAAAATTTGGGCCAAAGCAGCCCATGTTTATTGATAACTTTAAAACAATAAATAACTTTTGTAAACATTACTCTTGCAAACATAAAGAAAAACCTAGAGGGGTGGGATCTGGAGGGATAAACACTTTGTTGGCAAGCAGCCTTGGTAAGACCCGGCCCCCAGCCACATGCGCCGGCTCACGGACAGCCGCTTGCCTCCAATCAATTTATACTCGCTGAAGACTTTATCCATTTAGGTGTCCGCCCCGCGGCGAAGACCTCCACCATAAACAATCACTTATCTCTGGAGCCCATCACCCTCAGGCTGCAATGACGAAAAAGTGCCGACTATAAAAAAAACTTAAAACAAACAATTATTCAAAACATTTGGGGCTTCCAAAACTTTTCAGAACTTCCTGGCTACTATAGCTCCACCTTCCTTATTTAAACTGCTCTCCCATCAACCCCTCCCAAAACAGCTAAGCCCAGGAAAGATAACCCAACCCCCTTATACTTAACCCCTACCCTGCGGTCACTCATTCAGCCCTATCATGTTGGTGTAATAGATAGCGGAGATGCCGCCACAGCGGTGAGCGGCATGGCTACTGTTTCCGCGTCTCAGCCGGCGGCCATCGCCGCGCAGTTACATGGTGGAGTTTTGCCTGGTCCGTCAGTTGCACATAGACTAAGGGCTACGCGCCAGGCGACAGGACCTTTATGTGAATAGAAGGGGAGTCAGCTGATCGGCCGGTCAGCTGACTCCAGCAGTGCTCCTGATTGGCTGAGTGATTGGGGCGGCGCTGTGGGGCGCTCTCAGTATATATAGGATCTGCCTGTCAGTAGCTCCTCGTCTGCTGTTGCAAATGCTATGTGTTAGCACTCAGACCTTAGTCAGATCCCAAAGTGTGCTAGAACCAGCAGGAGTCAGATTCTATTGATAGCTAAAGTACTAATTGAATTGTATTATTTGTTATGACCTTCTGCTAGCCTTGACTACTCTTTTGCTTACTGATTTTGTGCTTCTGCCTATCTGATCCTGTTGCCTACTCAGCCTGAACACTACTCTGATTTAAGCCTTCTGTCTTTTGTACCGTATCTGTCCGTTTGTTGCCGAATCTGCTTGTCTGACTCTCCTGTCCTCAGCAGTGAGCCTAGTCCCTGGTGAGGGATTCTCTTTACAGCTTAATCACCTGCTCCTCAGGTGACCAGTAGCTGCAGTACAGTCTTAATCACCTGCTCCTCAGGTGACCAGTAGCTGCAGTACAGTCTTAATCACCTGCTCCTCAGGTGACTAGTAACTACAGTACTGTCCTCATCACCTGCTCTTCAGGTGATTAGGAGTTGCAGTACAGTTTTGATCTCCTGACCCTCAGGTGATTACCTGCTGCAGTACAGTCTGAATCACCTGCTCCATGGGTGATCAGTATACGCTGTCTTACTGTGCACCACCCGCTCCGCGGGTGAACTGATTACTAGTTCATCTGCATCTCCAGCTTGTTGGAGTGCTGATCCCTGTGTTCTATAGAGATACCTCCCTCTACTAGTGTTGGGCGAACATCTAGATGTTCGGGTTCGGGCCGAACAGGCCGAACATGGCTGCGATGTTTGGGTGTTCGACCAGAACTCCGAACATAATGGAAGTCAATGGGGACCCGAACTTTTGTGCTTTGTAAAGCCTCCTTACATGCTACATACCCCAAATTTACAGGGTATGTGCACCTTGGGAGTGGGTACAAGAGGAAAAAAAATTTAGCAAAAAGAGCTTATAGTTTTTGCAAAAATCGATTTTAAAGTTTCAAAGGGAAAACTGTCTTTTAAATGCGGGAAATGTCTGTTTTCTTTGCACAGGTAACATGCTTTTTGTCGGCATGCAGTCATAAATGTAATACATATAAGAGGTTCCAGGAAAAGGGACCGGTAACGCTAACCCAGCAGCAGCACACGTGATGGAACAGGAGGAGGGTGGCGCAGGAGGAGAAGGCCACGCTTTGAGACACAACAACCCAGGCCTTGCATGAGGACAAGAAGCGTGCGGATAGCAATTTGCATTTTGTCGCCATGCAGTCATAAATGTAATACAGATGAGAGGTTCAATAAACAGGGACCGGAAACGCTAACCCATCACAGATGTTCATTGTTCATGTTACTTGGTTGGGGTCCGGGAGTGTTGCGTAGTCGTTTCCAATCCAGGATTGATTCATTTTAATTTGAGTCAGACGGTCTGCATTTTCTGTGGAGAGGCGGATACGCCGCCGATCTGTGACAATGCCTCCTGTAACTCTGGTTTGCAGAGATGTAGGGACCCCATCTTTGGAATCCAAGTCTAACAATATGTCTTCTACCTGCATGAGACATTTCGTGAGATTCAGACTTTGCTAACGGCCATTGCTGCGATTTATGTACGTCACCATCACTACCATTGAAATAGCCCAAATAAACAGGTTTTTGTGACCCTAGGCTATGACCTCTTTGGCCTAGGGGCCCGAAACTCACCAGTCATGTTCCCCCTAAGGGTCCCTACAATGCTAGAAAATTTGCCACTGCTGAGTAATTGCCCTTTGAAAAGATGTGAGATTTTGGAACTGTAAATAGGAGGCCCAATGAAAGCCTTTGGGGGATTTTACCAAATTTGGAGCCCTGTAACTCTGGTTTGCAGAGATGTAGGGAACCCATCTTTGAAGCCCAAGTCTAACAATATGTCTTCTACCTGCATGAGACATTTCGTGAGATTCAGACGTTGCTAACGGCCATTGCTGCGATTTATGTACGTCAGACTCGCCACCATTGAAATTGCCCAAATAAACAGGTTTTGTGACCCTAGGCTATGACCTCTTCGGCCTAGGACTGCATTGAACGCGACCCACGCATTGTGCGCATTCTGGACAACACCAATTACTGGGTTTATACCCTTCTGGATCCACGGTACAAACACAATGTTCCAAAACTGCTTGAAGAAAGAGCCAGACAGGTCAAAATGGAAGAATACCAGCAGGCCCTTGTGGAGACTTTAGAGAGGAGATTGACATCCTCCCCCTCCTCTAGCCAGTTGTACGCCGACAGACTGACTTCCGCAAACCCAGGACGACCAGGAGGGCAGCAAACAACACAAGCCGCAGCTAGTGCCCAAAAGGGAATGGTATCGGCAGTGTCCTTGGAGTGGGAAAATTTTCTGACACCCATGAAGCAGCACACAGAACAGCAAGCGTGCAGATCCACCTACAACACCGATCGCCTGGAGAAGGACTACATGTCAGATGGCGTAGCGGTGTTGAACAATCCATCTGCACCCTTCAACTATTGGGTATCGAAGCTAGACACCTGGCACAAACTGGCAATGTACGCAATAGAGGTGCTGGCTTGCCCGGCAGCCAGCGTTATGTCGGAACGCTGTTTCAGTGCTGCCGGAGGCATCGTCACAGATCGGCGGCGTATCCGCCTCTCCACAGAAAATGCAGACCGTCTGACTCAAATTAAAATGAATCAATCCTGGATTGGAAACGACTACGCAACACTCCCGGACCCCAACCAAGTAACATGAACAATGAACATCTGTGATGGGTTAGCGTTTCCGGTCCCTGTTTATTGAACCTCTTATCTGTATTACATTTATGACTGCATGGCGACAAAATGCAAATTGCTATCCGCACGCTTCTTGTCCTCATGCAAGGCCTGGGTTGTTGTGTCTCAAAGCGTGGCCTTCTCCTCCTGCGCCACCCTCCTCCTGTTCCATCACGTGTGCTGCTGCTGGGTTAGCGTTACCGGTCCCTTTTCCTGGAACCTCTTATATGTATTACATTTATGACTGCATGCCGACAAAAAGCATGTTACCTGTGCAAAGAAAACAGACATTTCCCGCATTTAAAAGACAGTTTTCCCTTTGAAACTTTAAAATCGATTTTCTCAAAAACTATAAGCTCTTTTTGCTAAAATTTTGCTATTTTCCTCTTGTACCCACTCCCAAGGTGCACATACCCTGTAAATTTGGGGTATGTAGCATATAAGGAGGCTTTACAAAGCACGAAAGTTCGGGTCCCCATTGACTTCCATTATGTTCGGAGTTCGGCCATGTTCGGCCCGAACCCGAACATCTAGATGTTCGCCCAACACTACACGTGACCCGTTCGGCCAATCACAGCGCTAGCCGAACGTTCGGGTAACGTTCGGCCATGCGCTCTTAGTTCGGCCATATGGCCGAACAGTTTGGCCGAACACCATTAGGTGTTCGGCCGAACCCGAACATTACCCGAACAGGGTGATGTTCTGCAGAACCCGAACAGTGGCGAACACTGTTCGCCCAACACTACCCTCTACCAGCTTCTCTGGGGGAGTTGGTATCTCTATCTGTATTACTGTTGCACCAAACACCTATCTTTACATCTGGTTGTCCTGTGTCTCGCTATACTCACATTATTGGTGATTCTGCAGATCACCATATAATCAGGTATAGTATCTGTATTATTGGCGATACTGCAGATCACCACTAATCAGAAAATCTGTTCTTGCTGACACCAATCGTTACAGAACAGCAGACCAAACATTATGGACGCACTGCGTAGTCAGGTTGAAGTCCTGACCACCGCGGTAAACACCGCAGTGATCGATACTCAACAGACTGAGATCACTCAACTGTCTGGGACAGTACAGGTACTTCAAATGACTATTGATACAATGCGATCCCCTTCAGTCACGGACCTTCGTATGTCCGTACCCGAAAAGTTTTCTGGGCATAGATCTGACTTTCAGAATTTCAGAAACCATGGGCTATCCTATTTTGAGTTGGGACTCAATCTGTCAGGATCTGAGAACTGGAGGGTAACCTTTATAAAGACCCTTTTGTCAGGATATTCACAAACATGGGCATATAGTCTTCACACAGGGCATGAGGCATTATCCTCAGTTCAGGAGTTTTTTAAGGCAATGGCCGTTATATATGATGATCCGGATATTGCTATCACGGCTGAGAGGAAACTAAAGACTCTCAGGCAAGGTCGTAATCCAGTGGAGGTTTATGCCGCAAAATTTAGGAGGTGGGCTGAATCAGCTGGATGGGGAACGTATGCTTTATTAGACTGTTTCCTGTCAGGACTATCCGATGCAGTTTCTGATTTGATGTTAGCAGTGGCGGACACAGCAGTGGCGGCCCCTGTGCAAAATATCAATTGTGGGCCCCCCTGACCTGCGGCGCGCAAAGCGCGCCGCGGCAAAGAATGGGCGTGGCTATAACCTAAAAATGGGTGTGGATAGAACCTGCGGCGCGTAGAAAAAAATGGCCGTGGCAATGACCGGATAAGGGCGGAGCTAACTGTAATTTAAAGTGATCCCGGGTGAGAGTGATATGGAGGCTGCCATATTTATTTCCTTTTAAACAATACTAGTTGCCTGGCGGCCCTGCTGATCTATTTGGCTGCAGTAATAAACTGAATTACACCAGCAACAAGCATGCAGCTTAATCTTCTCAGTTCTGACAATATTGTCAGAAACCCCTGACCTGCTGCATGCTTGTTCAGGGTCTATGGTTGAAATAATAAGAGGCAGAGGACCAGCACGGCAACCAGGCAACTGGTATTGCTTAAAAGGAGAGAAATATGGCAGCCTCAATATTATTCTCACCTCAGGTTCCCTTGAAAAGTGCAACGCAAAGACAGTGGGCCCAAGTTTTGGTGACCCTTTCCCCAGAAAATGCACATAATTGTGCAGGTTTTCTCAAGAAAATACACATAATGTGAGCAGATTTGCCCAGAAAATACATTCAATCATGTCGGCAGATATGCCCAGAAAATACGTGCAATCAAGTCGGCAGATATGCCCAGAAAATACGTGCAATCATACGTGCGATGACGGGTACATGAACTTAGCAGCAGTTAATTCAGCAGTTGACATCAACAGGGAACTTTGAGTAAAGCCCTGTCTCCTAATAAAAAATGATGCGCTATTTACTATACATATAGAAGATATTAGATAGTGAGCTCCTCTGAGCACAGTCAGTGTCGTGACTATGTACTCTGTAAAACGCTACAGAAGATGTCAGAGCTATATAAATACATAATAATATGATAAGACATTCTACTATGACTATGGTAGGAGTAGTGTACATGCAATGATGTCGGCAGATATGCCCAGAAAATACGTGCAATCATGTCGGCAGATATGCCCAGAAGATACGTGCAATCATGTCGGCAGATATGCCCAGAAAATACGTGCAATCATGTCGGCAGATATGCCCAGAAGATACGTGCAATCATGTCGGCAGATATGCCCAGAAAATACGTGCAATCATGTCGGCAGATATGCCCAGAAGATACGTGCAATCATGTCGGCAGATATGCCCAGAAAATATGTGCAATGATGTCGGCAGATATGCCCAGAAAATACGTGCAATGATGTCGGCAGATATGCCCAGAAAATACGTGCAATCATGTCGGCAGATATGCCCAGAAAATACGTGCAATCATGTCGGCAGATATGCCCAGAAAATACGTGCAATCAAGTCGGCAGATATGCCCAGAAAATACGTGCAATCAAGTCGGCAGATATGCCCAGAAAATACGTACAATCAAGTCGGCAGATATGCCCAGAAAATACGTGCAATCATGTCGGCAGATATGCCCAGAAGATACGTGCAATCATGTCGGCAGATATGCCCAGAAAATACGTGCAATCATGTCGGCAGATATGTCCAGAAGATACGTGCAATCATGTCGGCAGATATGCCCAGAAAATACGTGCAATGATGTCGGCAGATATGCCCAGAAAATACGTGCAATGATGTCGGCAGATATGACCAGAAAATACGTGCAATCATGTCGGCAGATATGCCCAGAAAATATGTGCAATCATGTCGGCAGATATGCCCAGAAAATACGTGCAATCATGTCGGCAGATATGCCCAGAAAATATGTGCAATCATGTCGGCAGATATGCCCAGAAAATACGTGCAATCATGTCGGCAGATATGCCCAGAAAATATGTGCAATCATGTCGGTAGATATGCCCAGAAAATATGTGCAATCTTTTCGGCAGATATGCCCAGAAAATACGTACAATCAAGTCGGCAGATATGCCCAGAAAATACGTGCAGTCAAGTCGGCAGATATGCCCAGAAAATACGTGCAATCATACGTGCGATGACGGGTACATGAACTTAGCAGCAGTTAATTCAGCAGTTGACATCAACAGGGAACTTTGAGTAAAGCCCTGTCTCCTAATAAAAAAATGATGCGCTATTTACTATACATATAGAAGATATTAGATAGTGAGCTCCTCTGAGCACAGTCAGTGTCGTGACTATGTACTCTGTAAAACGCTGCAGAAGATGTCAGAGCTATATAAATACATAATAATATGATAAGACATTCAACTATGACTATGGTAGGAGTAGTGTGAGCTCCTCTAAAGGACAGTGAGCGACATAACGATGTACTCTGTAAAGTGCTGCAGGTGGGTGGGTGGGCTAAACGATTACCTGGTGGGGAGGGTGGGTGAGCTAAAAGATTATCTGGCCGGGAGGGTAGGTGGGTGTGTGGGCTAATAAAATTACCTGTGAGGGTGGGTGGGCTAAAATATTACCTGTGAGGGTGGGTGGGCTGAAAGATAACCTGTGATGCAAAAGATTACCCATGAGGGTGGGTGGGCGGGCTAAAAGATTACCGGTGAGGGTGGGCTGAAAGATTACCTGGGTCTGGGTGGGTGGGCTGTAGGGTTACCTGGGTCTGGGTGGGTGGACTGTAGGATTATCTGGGTGGGTGGGCTGTAGGATTATCTGAATGGGTGGGTGGGGGCTGTAGGATTACCTGGGTCTGGGTGGGTGGGCTGTAGGATTACCTGGATCTGGGTGGGTGGGCTGTAGGATTACCTGGATCTGGGTGGGCTGTAGGATTTCCTGGGTCTGGGTGGGTGGGTGGTCTGTAGGATTATCTGGGTGGGTGGGCTGTAGGATTACCTGGGTCTGGGTGGGTGGGTGGTCTGGAGGAATACCTGGGTCTGGGTGGGTGGGTGGGTAAGCTGTAGGAATACCTGGGTCAGGGTGGGTGGGTGTTCTGTGGGATTACCTGGGTCTGGGTGGGCTGTAGGATTACCTGGGGGGGCTGTAGAATTACCTGGGGGTGGGCTGTAGGATTACCGGGGGGGGGGGGGGGCTGTAGGATTACCGGGGGGGGCCTGTAGGATTACCTGGGGGGGGAGCTGTAGGATTACCTGGGGGTGGGTGGGTGGGCTATAGGATTACCTGGGTCTGGGTGGGCTGTAGGATTACCTGGGGGGCTGTAGAATTACCTGGGGGTGGGCTGTAGGATTACCGGGGGGGGGCTGTAGAATTACCTGGGGGGGCCTGTAGGATTACCTGGGGGGCGGGCTGTAGGATTACCTGGGGGGCGGGCTGTAGGATTACCTGGGGGCGGGCTGTAGGATTACCTGGGGGGCGGGCTGTAGGATTACCTGGGGGGCCTGTAGGATTACCTGGGGGGGGAAGCTGTAGGATTTCCTGGGGGTGGGCTGTAGGATTACCTGGGGGGGGGCTGTAGGATTACCTGGGGGGTGGGCTGTAGGATTACCTGGGGGTGGGCTGTAGGATTACCTGGGAGGGGGTGCTGTAGGATTACCTGGGGGGGGGGCTGTAGGATTACCTGGGGGGGAAACTGTAGGATTACCTGGGGGGCGGGCTGTAGGATTACCTGGGGGGCGGGCTGTAGAATTACCTGGGGGGTGGGCTGGTCGGTCTGGGAGGGTGAAAGATAAGATTACCTGGTCAGGAGGGTGGGTGGACTATTTGCTCAGGCTGGGAGGAGGGCCCGATCACTCCCTCACCTCGGCGGGCCCCCCTCCTGTTATGCGCGGCGCCGAGCGGGAGATACAGCTATTAGTCTCCGGGCTGCAGCAGACCTTAGAGCTCCAGTCGCCTGGTCCACTCCTGTCTCCTCCTCAGCAATACCGCTCTGCACTTCTTCCTGATTCAGTGCGTGCAGAGCGGTATTGCTGAGGAGGAGACAGGAGTGGACAGGCGGCTGGAGCTCTAGTGTCTGCTGCAGCCCGGAGACTAATAGCTGTATCTCCCGCTCGGCGCCGCGCATAACGGGGGGGGGGGCCCGCTGAGGTGAGGGAATGATAAAAAAAAACACACCTGCAATGCCTAATGGGCCCCTCAAAAACGGAGCTTGAGGGGCCCCTGTGCGCTTGCACGGCCTGCACGGCCGTATGTCCGCCACTGGATGTTAGGTCATCCTGAGCCTAAATCTCTAGACGAAGCAATTTCATTGGCGGTGCAGGTTAATCGCCGCCTTCGCTATCAAAAACAAACCCGTGGCAGAAATGCTGTAAGATCTGTTTCCTACTCCTCTTCTCCACCCTCTTCACCTCAGGACGAACCGATGCAATTGGTCATTCTAGGTTAACACAAGTGGGGAAGAATCGCAGAAGGTCAGAAAGACTCTGTCTATACTGTGCTGAGGAGGGTCACATTGTCCAGAATTGCCCTAAAAAGTCGGGAAACGCTGCCGCCTAGGTTTAGTCAGAGGTAATACCCTAGGCGAGCCGTGTTTACCTCTAAATAATAACCGCTTGCTCCTCCCTTGCTCCATTACCTGGGAGGGTTGGGTCACGGCCACAGAAGCATTCCTGGACTCAGGCACTGCAGCTAATTTTATAGATTATGACTTTGTCAAAAAATTGGGGATTCCCTTACTTCCTTTTGACCTTCAGATTTTGGTCACAGCGGTAGATGACTCTCCGTTACAGTGTAGACAGCCTCTCTCCCAGACTCCCTTTTTGTTGTGTAATATAGGGGTTCTACATAAGGAGAAACTACAGTTCTTTGTCCTGCAAATGGCAACCTCCACCATAATCCTCTGTATGCCTTGGTTGCAACTACACTCCCCTCAGATCGACTGGGCTTCAGGTCAGCTACAAAGCTGGTCAGCCCATTGTCATCATCATTGTTTGGAGAAAGTTGCAGTTTGCGCCACCAAGGTTCAGGTGAAAGGGGTGCCAGTGCATTACGCAGAATTTCCTGATGTGTTTTGTCCAAAATCAGCAGAGAAACTTCCACCACACTGGAGCTTCGACTGTCCCATAGAGTTAACATCAGGTTGTATGCCCCATACAGGCCATCTCTATAATCTGTCAGGGCCAGAGAATCTGGCTATGCAGGAATACATTAAAGAAAATTTGGCCAAGGGCTTTATCCATCCTTCCCGGTCACCAGCAGGGGCTGGGTTATTTTTTGTACAGAAAAAGGACGGTGGGCTTCGACCTTGTATTGACTATCGGTGTTTAAGTAAGATCACAGTGAAAAATCGCTATCTACTGCCTTTGATTGACGATTTGTTTGCTCAGGTGACTAATGCCAGTATCTTCTCTAAGCTAGACCTAAAAGTTGGTACGCATTAGGGACGGTGATGAATGGAAGATGGCATTCAACACGCCCGATGGGCACTACGAGTATCTGGTCATGCCCTTCGGGTTGTGTAATGCCCCTGCCTTCTTCCAGGAGTTAATCAATGAAGTCTTTAGGGAAGTTCTGGGAAAATTTGTGCTAGTGTATCTGGGCAATATACTGATTTTCTCACCCAATCTAACCAAACATCGGAAACATGTGAAGTTCGTTTTAAGAAAATTGAGGCAGAACTCGTTGTATGCAAAGTTAGAGGAATGCCTCTTTGAAGTCACTAAGGTCCCTTTTTTGGGATATATTATTTACACTTCAGGTCTCTCCATGGATCCTGAAAAAGTCGCTGCTGTATTGGAGTGGCCTCAACCTGTAGGATTGAAGGCACTCCAAAGATTTCTTGGCATCACCAATTACTACAGGAAGTTCATCAAAGGGTTTTCTTCTGTAGTGTCACCCCTCACCAACCTTACCAAGAAGGGGGCTGACACTTACCATTGGACAGTAGAGGCACTGTCTGCCTTCGCTACGTTGAAAAAGTTATTTTGTTCTGCTCCCATTTTGAGACACGTGGATGTCACCTTCCGCTTCACTGTTGAGGTGGATGCATCAGAGATTGGGGTTGGGGCTGTACTGTCTCAACGCTCTGGCCTTCAAGGCAAACTACATCCCTGTGCCTTCTTTTCTCGTAGGTTCTCTCCAGCCGATAGGAACTATGATATTGGCAATAGGGAGCTCTTGGCCATTAAGTTAGCCTTTGAAGAATGGCGCCATTGGCTGGAAGAGACAGAACATACGATCACGGTCTATACTGATCATAAAAATTTGGAGTACATCGAAGGGGCCAAAAGACTTAGCCCCCGACAGGCTCACTGGTCCTTGTTCTTTTCAAGGTTCAGGTTTGTCATCACGTATACACTGGGAAATAAGAATGTCAAAGCAGATGCATTATCTAGATGTTTTGAGCCCGAGACAGTTCAGCCATCAACCCCTGAGACCATCTTATCTCAAAGACTGGTGGTGGCAGCCACGGAAACCTGGGAAGACTGGGCGGTTACCCTAGGGCCTTACCAGCAAGATATTCCAGAAGGAAACCCGAGGGGGTTCTGTTTGTGCCACTTCCTTTTCGACTACAACTTTTGCAATTGTTCCACGCCCATAAGAATGCAGGGCATCCCGGGGCTGCTCGTACTCAGGACCTACTGGCCAAATGCGTATGGTGGCCTTTGTTGGCTCTTGATTGCAAAGAGTTTGTGAGAGAGTGCTCTGTGTGTGCCAGAAAACCTCTCGTCAAGCACAAGTAGGTACGCTACAACCTTTACCGGTGCCAAATGAACTATGGACCCACTTGTCTATGGACTTTGTAGGAGAACTCCCCAAGTCCGAGGGCAAGTCGGTCATCTGGGTGGTAGTTCATAGGTTCAGTAAAATGGCTCATTTTGTCCCTCTGAAGGGACTCCCCACGGCCCAGGAATTGGCTGATTTCTTCATCCAGCACATTTTCCGGCTGCATGGCATTCCGGAGAATGTGGTGTCAGATAGGGGAGTCCAGTTTGTGTCTAAATTCTGGAGAGCCTTTTGCCACCAGCTCGGTATGGACCTATCATTTTCATCAGGCTACCACCCACAGACCAATGGACAGACCGAAAGAGTTAACCAGTCCTTGGAGCAATTTCTCAGGTGTTATGTGGCAGATGCGCAGTCAGATCGGGTAAAATTTCTGCCATTTGTGGAATTTGCGCATAACAATCTAAAGAGTTCTACTTCAGGTTTTTCTCCTTTCCAGGTGGTTTCGGGGAGATCTCCAAAATTCTCCCCAATACCAGTGGCATCTTCCCCTTTTCCGGCTCTAGAGGATTGGCAAAGGGCATTGAAGGAAATTTGGGGGCTTGTAAAAAGGAATCTGGGAAAAGCCTTCCAGACGCAGAAAAAACTGGTGGATAAAAGGCGGTCTGTTGAGTGGAAGTTTTCCCTAGGAGACATGGTGTGGGTGTCTACTCGGCATCTGGCGTTAAAGCAACCATAACCTAAGTTAGGACCCAGATCTGTAGGCCCATATCCTGTGTCCAGAAAAATTAATGACGTGACATATGTGATTGATCTCCCAGCCAGCATGAGAGGTGTGAGATAATTTCATGTTTCTTTGTTGAAGCCTGCCGTGCATGTAGATTCCTCTTCCCCCCCCCCCCCCCCTGTGATGATTGATGACCAACCTGAGTATGAGATCGAGAGTATTTTAGATTCTCGATTAGAGCAGAATTCTGTACCGTACCTGGTCCATTGGAAGGGGTATGGCCCGGAGGAGAGAACTTGGGTTCCAGATTGCCGCATGCATGCCGAGGGTCTTAAGAAAGAGTTTCATGAATTACACCCTGAAAAGCCGTGTAAGAAGTGTCCGGAGTCCACTCCTCAGGGAGGGGGTACTGTAATAGATAGCGAAGATGCCGCCACATGGCATCTGTCTCCGCGTCTCAGCTGGCAGCCTTCGCCGTGCAGTTACATGGTGGAGTTTTGCCTAGTCCGTCAGTTGCACATAGACTGAGGGCTACGCGCGCGCGCGCGCCAGGCGACAGGACCTTTATGCAAATAGAAGGGGAGTCAGCTGATCGGCCGGTCAGCTGACTCCAGCAGTGCTCCTGATTGGTTGAGTGACTGGGGCGGCACTGTGGGGCGCTCTCAGTATATATAGGACCTGCCTGTCAGTAGCTCCTTGTCTGCTGTTGCAAATGCTACGTGTTAGCCCTCAGACCTTAGTCAGATCCCAAAGTGTGCTAGAACCAGCAGGAGCTGGGGATCCACACTTAGTCAGATTCTGTTGATAGCTAAAGTACTAATTGAATTGTATTATTTGTTATGACCTTCTGCTAGCCTTGACTACTCTTCTGCTTACTGATTCTGTGCTTCTGCCTATCTGATCCTGTTGCCGACTCAGCCTGAACACTACTCTGATTTAAGCCTTCTGTCTTTTGTACCGTATCTGTCCGTTTGTTGCCGAATCTGCTTGTCTGACTCTCCTGCCCTCACCAGTGAGCCTAGTCCATGGTGTGGGATTCTCTGTACAGCTTAATCAACTGCTCCTCAGGTGACCAGTAGCTGCAGTACAGTCTTAATCACCTGCTCCTCAGGTGACTAGTAACTACAGTACTGTCCTCATCACCTGCTCTTCAGGTGATTAGGAGTTGCAGTACAGTTTTGAGCTCCTGACCCTCAGGTGATCACCTGCTGCAGTACAGTCTGAATCACCCGCTCCACGGGTGATCAGTATACACTGTCTTACTGTGCACCACCCACTTCTCGGGTGAACTGATTACTAGTTCATCTGCATCTCCAGCTTGCTGGAGTGTGGATCCCTGTGTTCTATAGAGATAGCTCCCTCTACCAGCTTCTCTGGGGGAGTTGGTATCTCTATCTGTATTACTGTTGCACCAAACACCTATCTTTACATCTGGTTGTCCTGTGTCTCGCTATACTCACATTATTGGTGATTCTGCAAATCACCATATAATCAGGTATAGTATCTGTATTATTGGTGATACTGCAGATCACAAATAATCAGAAAATCTGTTCTTGCTGACACCAATCGTTACAAAGACCTGTATACACACACACACACACACACACACACACACACACACACACACACACACACACACACACACACACACACACACACACACACACACACACACACACACACACACACACACACACACACACACACACACACACACACCACACACACACACACACACACACACACACACACATACACCCTTACACATACACACATATATACATTCACACACACACACATGTATACACACATGTAAACACGTAAACACGTACACACACACATATATATATGCATACACACATGCTTGTATATACACACACACACACATATATATATATATATATATATATATACACACATACACACACACAGGCAAACACATACATATTTACACACATACATATACACACACACACACACACACACTATTTGCCCCCTTCCTGATTTCTTATTCTTTTGCATGTTTGTCACACCTAAATGTTTCTGCTCATCAAAAATCGTTAACTATTAGTCAAAGATAACATAATTGAACACAAAATGCAGTTTTAAATGATGATTTTTATTATTTAGTGAGAAAAAAAACTCCAAATCTACATGGCCCTGTGTGAAAAAGTAATTGCCACCCTTGTTAAAAAATAACTTAACTGTGGTTTATCACACCTGAGTTCAATTTCTGTAGTCACCCCCAGGCCTGATTACTGCCACACCTGTTTCAATCAAGAAATCACTTAAATAGGAGCTATCTGACACAGAGAAATAGACCAAAAGCACCTCAAAAGCTAGACATTATGCCAAGATCCAAAGAGATTCAGGAACAAATGAGAACAAAAGAGAAGGTGACAACTGTTGGTGCGATTGTTCGAAAATGGAAGGAGCAAAAAATGACCATCAATCGACCTCGCTCTGGGGCTCCACACAAGATCTCACCTCGTGGGGTGTCAATGGTTATGAGAAAGGTGAAAAAAAACCCTCTTCTCCTACTCCCCCATCCTCTTCACAACCTTCCTCGAATGAGGCCTCCTCTGCTCACATCTCAGGCAGGGCAATCTGTGACTAGGTTTCACCAATCATTACGCCCAACCTGTTGTCTTTTTGGGCCAATGTTTGCACACCCTGATCACTAAGCAAGATTTTTTTTTTTACATGTTGATAAGTAGAGATGTCGGCGAACATCTCACCCTGTACTACTTCCGGGTCGCTATGACCCGGAATAGTACGCCTGCACTGGCCCGGCAGTGCGCGTCCTAGATCGCGCTCCTATTGCTGGGCACTTTCTGCGCATGTGCGTAACGTCATGAGTGACGTCACGCTCATGCGCAGAGAGTGCCCGGCAACAGGCGCGCAATCAAAGACGCCGGGCCAGCGCCGGTGTACTACTCCGGGTCATAGCGACCCGGAAGTAGTACAGGGCCCAGAGATATTCGCCCAGCGAACGGTTCGGGCCATCTCTATTGATAAAGCTGCATATAGTGACAAAAAAGTCACTCAATACACAAAAAAGTAACTGCCCCATTAATCCAAGACTGCAGTCACTTAAAACCCAACAACAAGGCTATAACCTAGCAAAGAACTGAACAGCGCTACTTTTTTGCGCAAGGCTATAACCTAACATCCTGACATCTAAGGGCAAGGGCCTCACAGACCTGTTAGTGCTCAATCTTGTGTTGCTGCATGGTTGCGTAACTAGTTAGAAGTTCAGAACAATAATCACAGAATATGAGGAGAAAAACAAAACAAACAAATAAATAATGGATAATCAAACAAGGAAAAAAAATAAAATAAAAACTGTATAGTTATGCACAGTGCAGGAACAATTTCATCGCCTGAGGCCAATAGGTTACCCACACCAGTGTCCAAAGGGTATGTGCAGATGTTTAGTGTAGCACAAGTGCGGCTCCAAACATGTAAGGCCAAGGGCGCCACATCTCAGACCTGTTAGTGCTTGTTTTCATGTGGATGAACGGTCGTGTAACTAGGTAGCATAGCAATGGTGGGGGCTGGAAGTTCAGAACAATAATCACTGTAGGTGAGGGTGAAGAAAAAAAACAAAACAAAAACAAAACAAATATATACAAAAATAAACAAGATATTAAATTACAATTAATGATTATTGCTTTTTTTAAATGTCCTAAATTAAATGTATAAACAGCATATTGGGTTCATTGAACCCACACCAGTCACCAAAGGGTAGACACGCTGCGTTGGTCCATTCAGTGAAGTGCACGTGACCTTGGACATCTAAGTCCGAGTCTCATTCGTTATTAGACACTCAGTGAAGCTGAAGGAACATGACAAGCAAGCGATATCAATTAGCATGTACCAGGCAGTATCACAGTATGTCATTTACTCAAACCAATTTTTGGTATTTATGCAAGAAAAAAAACCTCTGAGAAAAATGTGTAATTTTTGCAGAATTGTTTACCCTTGACCCCACTCCGCCATACTACTGTGCAGGTTTGGGTACACTGTGTCTACCGTTTTAAACAAATGTTGGCTGCAGAGATACCATGAAAGTTTGAAAGCTTCACCCTGCCATTAAGATCAATGGGGCTCGGCGGTTCGCGATCGCTCTGCAGACGTTTGTGTTGACGTTTATAAACCCAAAATGTTTATGTCTGGCCATGTGTAACCTGTACAGCATTGGTTCCCAAATTGTTGCCCGAGAGATCATTATCCAATCCCCAACATTCATTGCAGGTGTGTATTTAACTTAAAAGAAAATAAAACCTCTCCCTACCAGGGACGGATCTAGGGGGGGGGGGGGGGGGGCAGACGGGTCTCTTGCCCCAGGCGCAGTTTGTTGAATTGTTAAAAAGGCGGCAAAATTTGGATGGGGAATGGCAGTTTAGGCGCCAAAACCTGATCTTTAGGCACCAAACCTGACCTTTAGGTGTCAAAACTTAATGGGGAATGGCAGTTTAGGCGCCAAAACATGACCTTGCCCCAGGCGCAAATTGGTCTAGATCCGTCCCTGCTCCCTACAACTGGGCTTACATGCAGAGACAAAGTAGAACTCAGAGTTCTATCTTTTAGCTGCTGCCCCCACATTATCTCGTTTTATGTAACAGTGGGCAGGGCTGTTCAGGGACGGATCTAAGGGGGGGCAGACGGGTCTCTTGCCCCAGGCGCAGTTTGTTGAATTCTTAAAAAGGCAACAAAATTTGGATGGGGAATGGCAGTTTAGGCGCCAAAACCTGATCTTTAGGCGCCAAAACCTGACCTTTAGGCGCTAAAACCTGACCTTGCCCCAGGCGCAACTTGGTCTAGATCCGTCCCTGGGGCTGTTGCAGCCGGCTAAACTCGGGCTTCCTCAGACTACTGCAGAGTGGTGCAGAGAGCACTTGATATTCACCAGATCCAGATGCAGGATTGTCTCTCCACTTCCACCACCGTGCAGAGCTGTAATGCTGACATCCTCCCGAATCCGATCACATGTCATATCAGCGTCACTCAGTGGTGGAGGAGCAGAGGTGATCCTGCATCCAGATCAGGTAGATAAATCAAGCGCTCTCTGTGCCACTCTGCATTAGGCCTTAAAAGGCTGGGGGAGACGAGGATAAAATGTGACACTGCAACAGAAAAAGGAAAAAAAATAATAATAATTTAGCAGATTAAAAAGTGATACGCAGGCATACACATATGCACACACAGGCACACACAGGCACACACACACACACACACACACACACACACACACACACACACACACACACACACACACACACACACACACACACACAAAAACAGGTACACACACAAAAACAGGCACACACACACAAAGGCACACACACACATACAAAGGCACGCACACACATACAAAGGCACACACACACACAAACACACACACACACATACACACATAAGCAGACTCACACATTCAAAGGCACACATACACACACACACACACACACACACACAGGCAGGCTCACACATACAAAGACACACACACACACACCAGAGGCGTAGCTAGGGTTTTCAGCGCCCGGGGACAAAGACTATTAATGCGCCCCCTAAGGTGAAGGGTCGTGACCAAATGTGGGCGTGGTTATGGGTGCTCCACATTTGGTCACGCCCCTTCAAATGTACATGGAGGTTAGCAGGCTCACGCTCACCCACCCTCCCTCAGTATGTACCTTCCAGCATGTTCCAAGACAAATGCAGCAATCATGAGCCCCCCCCCCATCAAGACAAATTCCGCACTCATGAGCAAACATGAGGCCCCCAACATGACCAACTCAGCAATCATGAGGCCCCCAACAAGACAAATTTAGCAATCCTGAGGCCCCCAACAAGACAAATTCAGCAATCATGAGGCCCCTAACAAGACAAATTCAGCAATCATGAGGCCCCTTACAAGACAAATTCAGCGATCTTGAGGCCCCCAACAAATCATGAGGCCCCCAACAAGACAAATTCAGTAACCATGAGGCCCCCAACAAGACAAATTCAGCAGTCATGAGGCACATAAATAGACAGCATTTCACATAAATAGGCAGAATGTCCCCTTAATATGGTAGACACCTCTCACCTGGCAGCAGTTCCCCAAAATACACTCAATCTGACAGCAGTGCTTCCCCAAAAATAGGTAGCCCCAGGTCTATAGGTGTCCCCAGAATAGGTGGCCAGCAGTATAGATGTCCCCAGAACAGGTAGCCAGGGGTAGAGATGTCCACAGAACAGGTAGCCAGGGGTATATGTGCCCAGTATATGTAGGCAGGGGTATGTGTCCCCAGTATATGTAGCCAGAGGTATATGTGCCCAGTATATGTAGCCAGGGGTATATATGCCCAGTATATGTAGCCAGGGGTATATGTACCCAGTATATGTAGTCAGGGGTATATGTGCCCAGTATATGTAGGTAGGGGTATAAGTGCCCAGAGTAGGTAGCCAGGGGTATATGTGCCCAGAGTAGGTAGCCAGGGGTATATGCCCAGTATATGTAGTTAGGAGTATATGTGCCCAGTATATGTAGGCAGGGGTATATGTGCCCAGAGTAGGTAGCCAGGGGTATATGTGCCCTGAGTAGGTAGCCAGGGGTATATGTGCCCAGAGTAGGTAGCCAGGGGTATATGCCCAGTATATGTAGGCAGGGGTATATGTGCCCAGAGTAGGTAGCCAGGGGTATATGTGCCCAGAGTAGGTAGCCAGGGGTATATGTGCCCAGAGTAGGTAGCCAGGGGTATATGTGCCCAGAGTAGGTAGCCAGGGTATGTATATGTGCCCAGAGTAGGTAGCCGGGGGTATATGCCCAGTATATGTAGGCAGGGGTATATGTGCCCAATATATGTAGGCAGTGGTATATGTGCCCAGAGTAGGTAGCCAGGTCAGGTGTCCCCTTCCCCAGCAGGAGGGGAGCAGCGCAGAGAAGAGGAAGAGCTGCTCTCCCTCCCTCGCTGTCCCCTCCAATGTCCGGGTGGCTCAGGCTGGCAGCGGCGGGCGGAACTTACCTCCGTCTCTCGCAGCGCCGGATGGATCTGCCACTACTCTGGTCTGGTCCAGACCAGAGCAGCGGCTGCGTCACCCGAACTTCCGGCCGGCGCTGGAGCGAGACGGAGGTGAGTTCCACCCGCCGCTGCCAGCCACCCAGACATTGGAGGGGACAGCGAGGGAGGGAGAGCATCTAAGGTGAGGGAAGGAGGGGGGAGATGGCCCCCCTTCCCCACCGTCCGCACAGCTCTCCCTCTTCTCTGCGCTGCTCCCCTCCGCCGCAAAAAAAAAAAAAAGTAAACAAAAAAAAACAAAACCAGCAGCTCAGCAATGCGGAGGGCGCCCTTGGGGACCAGGCGCCCCGGGGCACTTGTCCTACCCCGACCCCCCCTAGCTCCGCGCCTGACACACACACACACACACACACACACTTACACACCTGTATACATGCACACACACATACATACACACACAGGCACACACACACATTCACACATGTGCACACACACACACTTGCACACCTGTTTGCACTCACATACACACACACACACACACACATATACACATCATATACACATCATATACACATATACGCACACACACACAACAAAAAATACAGTTTTATAATAGTGTGAAATAGAATGCTACTTACTCGCCAAAACACACAATACGTGCTGCCTTAATAATAAGGGATGCCTTGAAATAATTGCTGTCTAGTTCTTGAGCCAGCAATCCTCCAATGACAATGTCACCATCTTTATAGGACTCTTGTCCAAGCATTTCCGATAGCCTGGGTAGACACAATTGTGGTAATCTCTGTGCTTCATAGATGCAGAAGGTCATCCACAGCACCGTGCAGCAGAACTGAAGTCTACATGTGTAAGACAGAGCTGAAGTTCTGATCTTTAAGTTCATAGACAGTAACACACATGTTATAGAGAATATCTCATACTGTCTATAGGGCTCTGGGATGAGACAGTGAACACACAGCAGCAGCATCTCCATGGCGGGCCAGTGACAGTGTAATTACCTCTATTCTCTCTTCTCTTTATATACAGTTCAGCGTAATACATTTCTATGTGTTCTTAATATGGTTACATTAGCCTCTCTCTATTATTACCTATTTACAACTGAACTTTCCTGCGCTTATATAATTGTATAGTTGGCTGTTTACCTGATGGCATCAAAAATACTCAAGGACAAAGTAAATTTATCTGAACAACTTTACAAAGAGAATAACAAGGACTTATTCTGAGCAGTAGTGCTCATCTGGATTCCAGATATCCGGGTGACCCGGATATCCAAACTTTTTTCAGCTATCCAATTCGGGTTTGCATTGTGCCCCAAATCCGGATAGCTATCTGCAGATATTTGGTCGCATACCCGGATATCCGGCGGATATCCGGATCCGAATACTGTAACTAAGGAGATGACATCAGTGAGCCAATCAGAGGGCTCCCAGCAGAAGCCCTAGCAACCAATCACAGAGGGGAACCCTGGCCAGCCCCACCTGACCTCATTGAGCCAATCAAAGGGGTCCCAGCCTAAGCCCTGGCACCCAATCACAGAAAGGAAAACTAGTGGCCAGCCCCCCTGTGTAAAAAGGAGGGCTGCCATGATGAGACATATCGTCCCTTGCTTGTGAATGCTCACTGAGAGACATGCTCCAGTGCTGCTGGCCTAGCAAGTGCTTACACAGTGATAAGCCTAAAGCTGTTCAGTGATTAACCCCTTCACTATCACTACACTATTGTTAAATCGTTAATTAGCTTGATTTCATTGTGTGACAGACAGTCAGAGTGTGTGCTCCAGTGCTGCTGGCCTAGCAAGTGCTGTATACAGTGATAATCCTAAAGCTGTTCAGTGATTAACCCCTTCACTATCACTACACTATTGTTGTATTGTTAATTAGTTTGATTTCATTGTGTGACAGTCAGAGTGTGTGCTCAGGGCTGCTGCAGCTGCTATGTGTCTGTGTGTGTGCTGTGCACAGACCAGGCCAGCTGCTGCCTGCTGGCCAGCTATTAGCCTTAGCAAGCTACAGTATAGGTTAGGTTAGGGATTAGGGAATAGGAAGATTACTGTGTTATTGTGTAGTACTGCAGTCAGTGCTAGTAGTTGTTAGTAGTAGTAGTAATGTGTTAGCTTTCTACAGAACTGCTGTGCTGTGAGCTAGTTAGTGTGCACTAGTGATGGGCGAACACCTGGATGTTCGGGTTCGGGAAAGTTCGCCGAACATGGCCGAGATGTTCGGCATGTTCGGGCCGAACCCCGAACTTTCCGAACATCCAGCTTTTGGGGGCCATATGGGGTCGCAGGCATAAGGGGGGAGCATGCCCCGATCGCGGGGGGGGTCGGAAATTCCCCCCACCCCCTCCGCTAGCGCTCCCCCCTCTGCCCGCTTCCCCATTCAAAAGTTTAAGCAAAGTACCTGTAGTGGATGGCCTGGCAGTGGGCGGCACTGTGGAGTGAAGAGGAGGAGTCCGGAGAGTGACGAGTTGAGGGAGGCCGGGCAGCGGGCGTGAGGTCAGAGAAAGGGCGGAAGTACCACAAGGGTACTTCCGCTGAACCGCCCGCTGCCCGGCCTCCCTCAACTCGTCACTCTCCGGACTCCTCCTCCTCACTCCACAGTGCCGCCCACTGCCAGGCCATCCACTACAGGTACTTTGCTTAAACTTTTGAATGGGGAAGCGGGCAGAGGGGGGAGCGCTAGCGGAGGGGGTGGGGGGAATTTCCGACCCCCCCCGCGATCGGGACATGCTCCCCCCTTATGCCTGCGACCCCATAGGGGGGCAGTATTCGGCCGAACAGGGCCCTGTTCGGCCGAACAGGGGCCCTGTTCGGCCCTGTTCGGCGGCCATTAGAAGTTCGGGGCGAACCCGAACTTAAAAGGCCGAACACCATCAGGTGTTCGGCCGAACGCGAACATCACCCGAACAGGGTGATGTTCTGCAGAACCCGAACAGTGGCGAACACTGTTCGCCCAACACTAGTGTGCACTAGTGTCTTCTCCTCTGCTGTCTGACTGTCACTCGGCACGTGTCATGTGGCACTTGGCACGTGCCACGTGACATGTGCCAAGGGCCATGTGCCAAGTGCCATGTGCCAAGTGCCACGTGACACGTGCCAAGTGCCACTTGTCAAGTGCCATGTGACAAGTGCCAAGGGTGACACAGGCCACTGCTGATGTGCTGATACCACCTATATTTAACCCAAAACACAATTGCTGAGTAATTTTATCGAGGTGTCAGGGCTGAAAACTCATGTCCCAGTTGTGCGGTTGGACTTTGGACACAATGTGGGCTGCACGAACCCTGTCTGGAACCTAGGCCTGTTGTTAATTGACAGTAATTTTGTTTTTTTTGGGGGGGAGATTTTAAGTCCCCACATAATAAATTAGTGTTTCCCATTAAAAAATAATGATGATACATGCCTCATTTACCCTAAAACCCCTTTTAAAGCAATGTAACCACTTCACCACTGAGGGGTTTTACCCCCTGACCACCAGAGCAATTTTCACCTTTCAGCGCTCCTTCCATTCATTCGTCTATAACTTTATTATTACTTATCCCAATGAAATGAACTATATCTTGTTTTTTCCGCCACCAATTAGGCTTTCTTTAGGTGGGACATTATGCCAAGAATTATTTTATTCTAAATGTGTTTTTTTTTTTTGTTACACTTTTGTTTATTGAAAAATTTTGAACATACAGATGTTGAGCATTGGGTAATACAAAGAAATCGTTTCACTTATAGACAGGGTTGAAAACATGAATCGTCTCCAGTTTGATTATAGACATGTAATGAGTAGTTATTAGGAGAGACCAGACTCCGTATAGGTTAGAAGTCTAATTAACTAGATTTAGAGTGCTTGAATGTCTAACCTAGTGTCGAAACATCAAGAGGTTCCTGTTTAGTTTGTAGGGTGCTGAACATAGAATGTTATATACTAAGTGGATATATCCTGCTTCTATAGATATACAGGTTCTGTTAACCAAAGAACCTGTGTAGATAACTGAAAATGGGTCACACCAGTGATTGACGGCTGTCTAAGTACAGGCCTATAGATAGTGAATAGGTAGAGGGTCTTGATAGGCCTATAGGCGGAGGAGAAGATTAAAGTGGGGGCCGGGTTGCAAGGGCTTATGTGATGAAAGGTGGCGAGGTGAGAAGCCTTTTATGGGCTAATCTTATCCACATGATTGGGAAAGGTTGATTAGATTAACATAATGGGACTCTTGGTTAGTATCAAGGGGGCATGAGGTCCGGTGAAAGTGAGGACCAAGGGTTCCAGACCTTATGAAAGTGAGCTTCGGTGCCTCTTAAGGATGCCGTCATTTGTTCCATTTCTTTAGTCCATTCAATCTTAAGTTTGACATCTGATAACGTTGGAGGAGCGATATTTTTCCAAAAAGTAGCTATTGCCAGGCGTGTAGCTGTTAGAATGTGGGTAATCAAGCGCGTAATATGCCTAGGAGTGTCTGGGGGGGGTTGCCTAACACCATGTAGATAGGGTCAAGAGGCACTAGTATACCTGTTTTTGTCATGATGAGGTGTTGGACATTGGTCCATAGTGGGGTGATTAAAGGACATGACCAGAAGATGTGTTCAAGGGTGCCCCTTTCATTACAACCTCTCCAGCAGAGGTGGGAGGAGTCTGGGTAAATTTTTGATAGCCTGTCGGGAGTGAGATACCATCTAAATATAATTTTGTAAATATTTTCCCTTATTTGTATACACATAGATGAATGTTTAGCATTCTCCCAGATCTCCTCCCAGTCCTCTAGCAGGATTGGCTGGGAGAGGACTGAGGCCCATTTGGACATATATGGGTGAACCGGTGTATAGAGACCAGATTTAGTATGTAGCAAGTGGTAGATCTGGGAAATCAGACCTTTTTGATGTCCCTGTGAGTCGCAAATATGTTCAAAAGGTGTTAGGGGCGGTATGGAGGGTGAATCTCGTAGCAGAGATTGAAGGAAGTGTCGTATCTGGATATGCTCCATAGTGTATATAGGAGTAGGGGGAATTCTTTCTTTTAGGGCAGATCTAGGTAGAGTTAATCCTGTGAGTGGGTTCTTCCAGTCCAGTAAATTAAAAAATTTTAGTCTGTGCCATCTATCCATAAAGTCTTTAGATAGTCCAGGACGGAAAGTAGGGTTGCCTAGGATTGGCGTTAATGGGGAGGGGGAAGATTTTAGACCAGCTATGACAAATGTTGAGCGCCAAACCTGTAAGGTGAAATTTATAGTGGGCAAGAGTTGAGCTGAAAGTAGTTTTGGGGGGGGGGGAGTTTGACCATATCAAGGAAGCCAAAGCAATAGGAAGCATACTGACTGCCTCAATGAGACCCCATTTGGTGTGTACTGTAAATTTGGACCATTCTCTCAGCTGACGTAGATGAGCTGCTTGGTAATAATAACGGAGATGGGGTAATCCTAGGCCTCCCTGCTCTCTAGGAGATAGGAGAATTGAGGCTCGGATTCTCGGTCGCCCATGATTCCAAACAAATTTAGAAAAAGCGGATTGGAGTTTCGACAGCTGAGAGGAGGGGACCAATACCGGAAGTGTTTCAAAAAGGTAAAGCAGTCTGGGGAGTATATTCATTTTTAACGTATATATTCTTCCTAACCAGGAGATCTTGTAGGCGGTCCACTTATGCAGATCTTGCAGAATTTGTTGGATATGAGTAGGGAAATTATGTTTGTAGAGAGTGGAATAAGTGGGTGTAAGATGGATACCTAAATATTTCAGGGAATGGTTTTGCCATTTGTAGGGAAAATTGTGTTTTAAGGAGGCGAGAAGTTCAGGTGGAATTTTTATGGGCATTGCTTCAGTTTTATCTTGATTAAGACGGAATCCTGATAAGGATTCGTAAGTACTTAAGGTGTTGTGTAAAGCAGGTAGGGAGATTAGAGGATTCGTGAGGGTAAGTAGGATATCGTCTGCGAATAAAGAAATCTTAAATTCATGCTTGTCTACTTGGACGCCTGAGATGTTAACGTTTAGTCTTATAGCGCTGGCGAGGGGTTCAATACTAAGAGCGAAGAGGAGCGGGGAAAGAGGGCAACCCTGCCTAGTACCATTGTGGATCTGGAAGGGAATATGGGAGGCCAGGGGAAGTTTTACACAGGCTGAAGGAGATGAGTAGAGGAATTGAAGAATGGTCAAAAAGGGTCCATTAAAACCCTGATGTTGGAGGACATGGAAGAGGAAAGGCCATGCTAGGCGGTCAAAAGCCTTCTCTGCATCTAGGCTAAGTAGCAGAGAAGGTTTGCCTATACGGGACATGTGGGATATAAGGTCTATCGCTCGACGGGTATTATCACCTGCCTGCCTGTTTAAGATAAAGCCCACCTGATCATTGTTAATGAGCCTAGGCAGTATAGGGTTTAAACGATTGGCCAGAGTTTTAGTAATGATTTTGAGGTCAGAATTTAGTAGAGAGATGGGGCGGTAACTTTGTGGAAGCTGTGGGTCTTTTCCTTCTTTGGGTATAACTGTTAAGAGGGATTTTAAGAACGAAGATGGAGGAGATTCCCCTCTCATGATCTTGTTTGCTAGTGAGGTTAAATGGGGTGAGAGAACCTCTTGGAAATTTTTGTAATAAGAGTAAGGAAGTCCATCTGGGCCAGGAGATTTAGAAGAGGGGAGTGATTTGAGAGTTGCAACTATTTCGGTGATGGTGATTGGTGCGTTAAGGGAAGTGCATTCCTCTTCAGTTAATTTAGGGAGTTGGAGTTGTTCTAGGAAGGAAGCTACCTTGTTTGGGTATAAGGGATCAAGGGAGGGGTCTGGAAGATTATAGAGTTGTTCATAATAGTTATTGAATAGTTGTGCAATCTTTGATGGGTTGTAGTGGGTAGTACCGTCACTGTCTTTCATGGCATGTACTGTCTGAGAAGATCCCCTGGGGTTTAATTTGCGGGCAAGGATAGTGTGTGGTTTATTACCCCGTTCAAAAAATAATTGTCGTGACCATTTCAGGCTTTTTTCCAGTTGGGCAGATTGGAGGGATCTAATGTTCAGTTTTAGTTTTTGAATACTGGCGAAGGATTCTTAGGTAGATCGCTGTTTGTAGGAGGCACAGGCATCTCCGAGGGCCTTAGTAAGTTCAACTAGTTTTTGTGAAGAGGTTCGCTTACGTTTAGAGCCCTCAGCGATGAACAGTCCACGTACAAAAGCTTTGTGTGCCTCCCATGTCATTCCCAATGAGGAAACTGAGGGAATATTGGTGGTGAAGAAGGATTGGATTTCGTCTGTCATTTTGGATAGAAATGTTTTATCTCTTAGAAGGGATTCGTTTAGTCTCCAATGTATAGGTTTGTGAGGTGTATGTAACCAATCTAATTTTATTGAAACAGTGTGATGGTCTGACCAGGCCGTTGGATGAATATCTGCTGTAATTAAAGATGTAAGGGTAGGTAATTTGGAGAAAAAATAATCGATGCGGGAGTGTGTTGCATGGGGAGGGGAGAAATAGGTGTAATCTCTGGACGTAGGGTTAGAGATTCTCCAAATGTCAAGAAGGCCGTACTTACGGGTTAGGGCCCTAAATTTTCTGGAGAGTCGTTCATGTGATGGGAAGGATTGTGAGTCCAAAGATATGGACCTATCAGTTATAGAGGAGAAGGCCAGATTAAAGTCACCTCCTAGTAGAAGAGTACCATTAGCCACCTTTTGTAGTTTGGTAAAGAATTTTGTAAGGAAGGGGATTTGATTAATATTCGGGACATATACATTTGCTAAGGTTATCGGTTTACCTGCTAGGGAGCCTAATAGAATAAGATAGTGTCCCGCGGGATCCTTTATAGTTTTGGTTATTTGGAGGGGGAGTCCTTTTTTATATAAGATCGCTACACCTGCTTTTTTCTTAGGTCCTGAAGCTAAGAGTACTTCAGGGTATGCTTTAGAGCAGAGACGTACGCAGTCCTGTACAGAAAGGTGTGTCTCTTGAAGAAAAGCAATGTCTATGACAAGACTCCGTAAGTCCCTGAGCAGGGAGCTTCTCTTTTGGGGGATGTTTAAGCCCTTGCAGTTTAAGGTATATAGCTTAACCATTATCTCTAAAATCAGCATAGATTACACAGAAGACATCAATCAATTGGTGTGGAACATAAACATAAGGTAAAATAAAAGGCAAAATAAACAGCCATGTAATAAAAGAGACATGGCTATAGGCAATGATGAAACACAACAGCGGGAGGTAGAACAAACCACTGAGAACATCGTGGTCACAGAGTGCTACAACTAGAAATAGTTGTGCCAGTGAGAGCTGGAAGAGAGTTCCTGGAGCCCCCCGAGTCCAGGGGTCCTCTAAAACAACTCTCCGGAGGAGCATGAGAGCAGTCCAAGAAGGTCGACTCAGACACCGAAACCAGGTGCCCCATAGGTGTATAAAGTTGAAGGCCTGGATCCCAATGTTAATGAGGCCTAAGGTCTAAATTCCCAAAAGGTTATCTTTTTAAATATGAGGAGACACTGTTCAAGAGACATGGGAGTCCATCCTTTCAGGCGAAGTTGGGTAGGTGAGACTGCGTACAGGTATATGTGAGGAATGAGAGATATGGCGCAGCTTTCTGGGGGGAGAAGTCTCAGAGGGTGAGCGGGGGTGAATATTGGAGATATTTGTAGGAAGGCGAAGGCCCATTTGTTTCAGAAACATAGGGGCGTTGTCAATGTCCGAAAGCGTAAACACAGATCCGTTGCGATTCACTATGAGGCGAAAGGGGAAGCCCTATCTGTAAATTATTTTAGCGTCTCGGAGAAGTTGGGTGACCGGCTTGATGGCCCTGCGTTTCGCCAGGGTGATGAGTGACAAATCATTATAGATGGTGAGGTCGTCTCCTTTAAAGGAGATTGGTGAGGTGTTACGTGAGGCTTTTAGAAGTGCCTCTTTTGCCTCATAATAGTGCATACGGATGATCACATCCTTGGGCCTTTGTGATGTTGTCTGTCTTTCACCTAACGAACGGTGGGCACGATCTATCCTCCAGAGCTCATCTGCGATGTCTGGGGATAGTGATTTAAAAAGTTCAGTTAGGTGAGCGGTTAGTCTGTCAGGGGTCACCGAAGTGGAGATGCCTTTAACTCTCAAATTTTGTCGTCTGTCATGATTCTCTTGATCTTCTTGTGCAGATCGTAAGTATTTAATATCTGACTGCATCAGTTTTTGTTCCTCCTCCAAATCTTTGTGCTGTACAGAGAGAGTGTTCATTTTCTCCTCTAAGGTGGTGGTGCGCTCCCCTAAAATGTTTAAGTCTTTTTTCAAGTCAGTGACTGCTGTAATGATTACCTGTTGCAGTGAGTCATGTAGAGAGCGATAGTGCCGTTCCAGTGTGGCTTCCAGCAGTTCTGCCGTCAGAGGAGCGGATGATGGGGACAGAGGGGTTTGCTGGGTTGGAGCTGCGTCAGGCTGCGGAGCGAGGCCGGCGCCATCTTGGCTGTCTGTGTTGCGCAAAAAGCGTTCCATCGCGCTGGCTTGCGCGGACGTTTTGGGTGCCGTTTTGGAGGCCATCAAGTCGCCTGTGTGGTCTAGCGGGGATCCCGGTACCGAGCCGCGTTTCAGATGCGGAGAAGAGGCTTTGGGCGGTGGTAAGCTGAGCGTGAGGGGCCGGAGCTCTGTGCCTAAGCGGCCATCCTGGCATAGCCGCGCATGCGTCCTTATTCTAAATGTGTTTTAATGGGGAAATAGGAAAAAATGGGGGAAAAAATTATTATTTTTCAGTTTTCGGCCATTATAGTTTTTAAATAAAGCATGCTACTGTAATTAAAACCCATGAAATGTATTAACCCATTTGTCCCGGTTATAAAACCATTTAAATTATGTCCCTATCACAATGTTTGGCGACAATATTTTATTTGGAAATAAAGGTGCATTTTTTTCAGTTTTGCATCCATCCCTAATTACAAGCCCGCAGTTTATAAAGTAACAGTGTTATACCCTCTTGACATAAATATTTAAAAAGTTCAGTCCCTAAGGTAACTATTTATGTTTTTTTTTTTTTATTGTATTTTTTTTTTTTTTTAATTACAAAAAAAAAATAAAAAATTGGGGAGTGTGGGAGGTAATGAGTTAATTTATTGTGTAAATGTAATGTTTGTGTATGTAAAATGCTTTTAGGGTGTAGTTTACTATTTGGCCACAAGATGGCCACAGAGTGTTTGTTTACATGCGACCTGTAAGCATCCGGAAGGACGCTTACAGGAAGCAGGAGGAGGCTGGGAGATTCACAATGATCTCGCTGTTTCTGAAAGAAGCAGCAGATCATTGCGGGGGCTAGATCAACGAACGGGAATGGATTTTCCCGTTCATTGATCTCCGGGCGAGCGGGCGGCGGCGTGCACGAGCGGCGGGTGTGTGCGCATGAGCGGCGGGAGCGCGGACAGCGGCGGTAGCGCGGAAGGTACGGATTTCTCCGTCCCTGTTTTTTTAGGGGGGAAAAAAGGAACGGAGAAATTCGTACCGCCGGGGGTAAAGTGGTTAAAGCCCACTTCCGGGTTTTAGATTCGGATATCCAAATCCGTCCGGATAGCCCGAACAATGCATTAGGATATCCACATGAACGCGGATATCTGAAAGTTCGGATTCGGATATCCGTTCTGAAATCCGGATATCTGGGTATCCGGATCCGGATCAATTCGGATTTTGAAAAGGGGTATCCGAGCATCCCTGATTCTGAGTGCTGAACTTTGGCCACATTTTATAAAGCCGTACATCACCACCTGGACACTACTGAGGCCGGATTAAATTGTTTTGGGTCCCTAGGCCAAGTATGTTGTGGCTCCTCTTTTTTGTGCAGCAGCGCCCCTCCCATTCCATGTGCAGCCCCCTGTGTATCATCCATGTACTGCAGATCCCCCCATTCCAAGTGCAGCCCCCTCTTCCATGTGTAACATCCAGGTACTGCAGATCCCCCCATTCCATGTGCAGCCCCCTCTTCCTTGTGTATCATCCATGTACTGCAGCCTCCTCCCATTCCATGTGCAGCCCCCTATTCCTTGTGTAACATCCATGTACTGTATTCCTTCCCTTTCCATGTGCAGCCCCCTCTTCCATGTGTATCATCCATGTACTGCAGACCCTCCTGTTCCATGTGCAGCCCCCTCTTCCTTGTGTATCATCCATGTACTGCAGCCCCTCCTGTTCCATGTGCAGCCCCCTCTTGTATTTGTATCATGCATTTACTGTAGCCCCCTCTCCTCCATGAACAGCTCCATTGAGCATCAGTTTCCCTTTTTTAATGTGTTGCTCCCCATTTGCAGCCTCCTCTTTCCTATGTAGCAACTTCTCTTTTATGTTTAGGTGCCCCTTGGGCTGCTGCCGCCCAAAACGTGCCTCACCACTGGCAGCAGCCACAGTGCCCCAGCCTAACCACTGGCAGCAGCCACAGGCACAGAGTCTCTGCCTCACCACTGCCAGCAGCAGCCACATAGCCCCTGTCTCACCACTGGCAGCAGCAGCCACAGGCACAGAGTCTCTGCCTCACCACTGCCAGCAGCAGCCACATAGCCCCTGTCTCACCACTGCCAGCAGCAGCCACATAGCCCCTGTCTCACCACTGGCAGCAGGCAGCCACAGTGCCCATAAAAAAACACAGTTTATAGCATTTTACTGTTGCTCATTGTTTTAAAAAAAAAAAAACAGTACTGTCAGTGAAAACTGGGATCAGTTGTGTCCATAAAAAAACACAGTTTATAGCATAGTACTGTTGCTCATTCTTGTAAAAAAAAAAAACTACTTTCAGTGCCAGCTGGGATCAGCTGTGCCCACAAAAAAAAACACAGTTTATAGCATAGTACTTTTGCTCATTCTTGTAAAAAAAAGAGACTTTCAGTGTCAGCTGGGATCAGCTGTGCCCACAAAAAAAAACACAGTTTATAGCATTAAACTGTTACTCATTCTTGTAAAAAAAAAAATCCACTTTCAGTGTCAGCTGTGCCCACAAAAAAACACAGTTTATAGCATTGTACTGTTGCTCATTCTTGTAAAAATAAAAACTACTGTCAGTGCCAGATGGGATCAGCTATGCCCACAAAAAAACATAGTTTATAGCATAGTACTGTTGCTCATTCTTGTAAAAATAAAAACTACGGTCAGTGCCAGCTGGGATCTGCTGTGCCCACAAAAAAAACACATAGTTTATAGCATTGTACTGTTGCTCATTCTTGTAAAAAAAAAAAAAAAAAAAACTACTTTCAGTGCCAGCTGGGATCAGCTGTGCCCACAAAAAAAAAAACAGTTTATAGCATTGTACTATTGCTCAATCTTGTAAAAATAAAAACTACTGTCAGTGCCAGCTGGGGTCAGCTGTGCCCACAAAAAAAACAGTTTATAGCATTGAACTGTTGCTCATTCTTGTAAAAAAAACTACTTTCAATGCCAGCTGGGATCAGCTGTGGTCTCAAAAAAAAAAACAGTTTATAGCATTGTACTATTGCTCATTCTTGTAAAAAAAAACTACTTTCAGTGCCAGCTGGGATCAGCTGTGCCCACCAAAAAACACAGTTTATTGCATTTTACTCTTGCTTAGTGTTGTATAAAAAAGCAGTACGTGATTAGTGCGTTTAGTGCAGGCAGGCAGGTTCAGAGTGCTCACTTGTATTCAGCTAGCCAGTTATATACTTCAGTTACTACTTACAGACCGTCAGACTGCCACTGCAGATCATTCACCACGTTTCATGAGCCCATCATGAGTTTCTCACAGACCTCCGCTGTGAGCAGCACTAACAGCGGCAACAGCCACCGCCCCACGCAAGTTATAACATCCACCCCAGCAGCCATTGGTCAGCAGCAGCAGCCTTCCCCAGATGAGAGCATTGTGTCCCTCGGTACGGTGCCAGGGTAGTGTTGGACGAACACCTGGATGTTCGGGTTCGCGAACGTTCGCCGAACATGGCCGCGATGTTCGGGTGTTCGCGCCGAACTCCGAACATAATGGAAGTCAATGGGTACCCGAACTTTCGTGCTTTGTAAAGTCTCCTTACATGCTACATACCCCAAATTTACAGGGTATGTGCACCTTGGGAGTGGGTACAAGAAGAAAAAAATTAGCAAAAAGAGCTTATAGTTTTTGAGAAAATCGATTTTAAAGTTTCAAAGGGAAAACTGTCTTTTAAATGCGGGAAATGTCTGTTTTCTTTGCACAGGTAACATGCTTTTTGTCGGCATGCAGTCATAAATGTAATACAGATAAGAGGTTCCAGGAAAAGGGACCGGTAACGCTAACCCAGCAGCAGCACACGTGATGGAACAGGAGGAGGGCGGCGCAGGAGGAGAAGGCTACGCTTTGAGACACAACAACCCAGGCCTTGCATGAGGACAAGAAGCGTGCGGATAGCATGCATTTTGCCGCCATGCAGTCATAAATGTAATAAAGATAAGAGGTTCCATAAACAGGGACCGGCAACGCTAACCCAGCAGCAGCACACGTGATGGAACAGGAGGAGGCGCAGGAGGAGAAGGCCACGCTTTGAGACACAACAACCCAGGCCTTGCATGAGGACAAGAAGCGTGCGGATAGCATGCATTTTGCCGCCATGCAGTCATAAATGTAATAGAGATAAGAGGTTCCATAAACAGGGACCGGCAACGCTAACCCAGCAGCAGCACACGTGATGGAACAGGAGGAGGCGCAGGAGGAGAAGGCCACGCTTTCAGACACAACAACCCAGGCCTTGCATGAGGACAAGAAGTGTGCGGATAGCATGCATTTTGCCGCCATGCAGTCAAAAATGTAATAAAGATAAGAGGTTCCATAAACAGGGACCGGCAACGCTAACCCAGCAGCAGCACACGTGATGGAACAGGAGGAGGCGCAGGAGGAGAAGGCCACGCTTTCAGACACAACAACCCAGGCCTTGCATGAGGACAAGAAGCGTGCGGATAGCATGCATTTTGCCGCCATGCAGTCATAAATGTAATAAAGATAAGAGGTTCCATAAACAGGGACCGGCAACGCTAACCCAGCAGCAGCACACGTGATGGAACAGGAGGAGGCGCAGGAGGAGAAGGCCACTCTTTCAGACACAACAACCCAGGCCTTGCATGAGGACAAGTAGTGTGCGGATAGCATGCATTTTGCCGCCATGCAGTCATAAATGTAATAAAGATAAGAGGTTCCATAAACAGGGACCGGCAACGCTAACCCAGCAGCAGCACACGTGATGGAACAGGAGGAGGCACAGGAGGAGAAGGCCACGCTTTCAGACACAACAACCCAGGCCTTGCATGAGGACAAGAAGCGTGCGGATAGCATGCTTTTTACCGCCATGCAGTCATAAATGTAATAAAGATAAGAGGTTCCATAAACAGGGACCGGCAACGCTAACCCAGCAGCAGCACACATGATGGAACAGGAGGAGGCGCAGGAGGAGAAGGCCACGCTTTCAGACACAACAACCCAGGCCTTGCATGAGGACAAGAAGCGTGCGGATAGCATGCATTTTGCCGCCATGCAGTCATAAATGTAATAAAGATAAGAGGTTCCATAAACAGGGACCGGCAACGCTAACCCAGCAGCAGCACACGTGATGGAACAGGAGGAGGCGCAGGAGGAGAAGGCCACGCTTTCAGACACAACAACCCAGGCCTTGCATGAGGACAAGAAGTGTGCGGATAGCATGCATTTTGCCGCCATGCAGTCAAAAATGTAATAAAGATAAGAGGTTCCATAAACACGGACCGGAAACGCTAACCCATCACAGATGGTCATTGTTCATGTTGCTTGGTTGGGGTCCAGGAGTGTTGCATAGTCGTTTCCAATCCAGGATTGATTCATTTTAATTTGAGTCAGACGGTCTGTATTTTCTGTGGAGAGGCGGATACGCCGATCTGTGACGATGCCTCCGGCAGCACTGAAACAGCGTTCCGACATAACGCTGGCTGCCGGGCAAGCCAGCACCTCTATTGCGTACATTGCCAGTTCGTGCCAGGTGTCTAGCTTTGATACCCAATAGTTGAAGGGTGCAGATGGATTGTTCAACACAGCTACGCCATCTGACATGTAGTCCTTGACCATCTTCTCCAGGCGATCGGTGTTGGAGGTGGATCTGCACGCTTGCTGTTCTGTGGGCTGCTGCATGGGTGTCAGAAAATTTTCCCACTCCAAGCACACTGCCGATACCATTCCCTTTTGGGCACTAGCTGCGGCTTGTGTTGTTTGCTGCCCTCCTGGTCATCCTGGGTTTGCGGAAGTCAGTCTGTCGGCGTACAACTGGCTAGAGGAGGGGGAGGATGTCAATCTCCTCTCTAAAGTCTCCACAAGGGCCTGCTGGTATTCTTCCATTTTGACCTGTCTGACTCTTTCTTCAAGCAGTTTTGGAACATTGTGTTTGTACCGTGGATCCAGAAGGGTATAAACCCAGTAATTGGTGTCCAGAATGCGCACAATGCGTGGGTCGTGTTCAATGCAGTCTAGCATGAATTGAGCCATGTGTGCCAGAGTCCTGCCAGAATCCTCATCATCCTCTTGTGAGCGTTGTGATAGTTGTTGTGATGCATCATAGTCGTCACCTTCTTCCTGGTCTGCTTCTGCTGACCATTCGCGCTGAATTGTGAAAGTCCAACGTGCACCGCTCTGGCCCTCGTCAGTGGTGGCATGAAATTCCTGCTTCAACTCCAGCTGTTCCTCCTCCTCTTCTTCATCATAGCTGCTGGGGCCAACGTTTCCTGAGGCGGATGGCCTGATGTTGGTACCATCACGCTGATCGTTTTCTCCTTCAGATTCCCCAGTTGCATCATGACAGCTGTTTCCTTGATTTTCAACATTGACTTCTTCAGTAAACACAGCAGTGGTATGGTAATGCTGACTGAAGAGTTGTCACTGCTCACAAGCAACGTGGATTGCTCAAAATTTTGGAGGACTTGGCAGAGGTCCAACATGTTGGCCCAATCGGATCCACAGAAGCTTGGCAGCTGTCCAGATGCGCCTCGGTACTGCACCGTCATGTACTGGACCACTGCACTCTTCTGCTCACAAAAGCGGGCTAGCATGTGCAGCGTAGAATTCCAGCGCGTAGGGACATCACACAGCAAGCGATGGTGGGGGAGATTGAAGCGCTCCTGCATCTTGGCGAGTGCCCCCGAAGCAGTATTGGAATTTCTACAATGTTTGGCCACTTGTCGCACCTTCAACAGAAGATCGGCCATGCCTGGGTATGTCCTCAGGAACCGCTGAACTACTAGGTTCATTACGTGCGCCAGGCAAGGGATGTGTGTCAGCTTAGCCAACCTTAAAGCGCGAATGAGATTACTCCCATTATCACACACAACCATGCCCGGTTTCAGGTCCAGCGGTGCCAGCCACAAATCCGTCTGTTCCTTTATTCCCCTCCAAATTTCCTCCCCTGTGTGCTGCTTATCCCCAAGGCAGATCAGCTTCAGCAATGCTTGCTGACGCATGCCAACAGCTGTGCTGCACTGCTTCCATGATCCTACTGCTGCTGGGTTAGCGTTTCTGAATGAGGTACAGCTTTGAGATGCATTGGAGGAGAAGGAGTCAGAGAGGTAGGTGCTGCTGTTGTTATCCAGTGGGAGGGACGGCGGTGCAGCTGTTTGCGGCGTGGGCAACACCCGCGCCGTAGCAGGTGAGGAATCGCTGCCAGGCTCCACAAGGTTCACCCAGTGCGCGGTAAGGGAGATGTATCGACCCTGGCCGAACGCCCTCGTCCAGATGTCAGTGGTGAGGTGAACCTTGCAGGCAACGGCATTCTTCAAGCTTCGGGTTATTTTTCTGACCACGTGCTCATGCAACTCAGGCACTGCAGAGCGCGCAAAGTGGTAGCGGCTGGGAACCACGTAACGTGGAATGGCCACTGACATCATGCCCTTGAAGCTGTTTGTCTCCACCACTCGATATGGCAGCATTTCGCAGGCCAGAAGCTTGGCTATGCTGGCTGTTAGTGCCACGGCCCGGGGGTCATTTGCTGGCAATTTCCTCTTGCGCTCAAGCATCTCCGAGACAGACAACTGAACCGTAGGGCTGCACACTGAACGGCTGTTGGTTGTTGTGTTTGATGACTGGGAGACCTCAAGAGCACTATTCTGGAAAGTGACAGTGTCAGCGTCGTCTGATGTTTGTGAATGTTGTTGTGAACCACGCAATGGCTGGGCTACTGCTGCTGCTGAGGAGGGTCTGGTGGTGAGTCTGGTGACCCCAAGGGAGGCAGTGTTGCTGGTACCCTGTCCTGGCGGCCACAGAGTGGGATGTTTGGATACCATGTGGCGGGTCATGTTGGTGGTGGAGAGGTTGTTAATATGCTTCCCCCTGCTCAGGCGGGTCTTGCACACCTTGCAAATCACCATGGTACTATCATCACTGCAGTCTTCAAAGAAAGGCCAGACTTTGGAGCACCTGTCTCACTTGAACTTCCACGCTTGTGGTGCCTGAAATTTCGTGCCGCCTACCTTGTGGCACAAGGCGAACTCGTGCAGCAGTGGGTTCTTCAACAGACTCATCTGTGCTGCTACGACGGCGATGTTCTCCTTCACATACAAAATCTGGGTCTCTGTCAACATTGTCCATACCCTCCTCCTCTTCCATCTCCTCAAACTCGTCATATGTGATTGTGGGCCGCCGCCGTGGAGTAGAGCTCCCCACAACAACCTCTGCGCAGCACACTCCAACGTCGTCTTCAAGATCTTCTCGGCCGACCTCCTTCAGTTGAAACCCCTCCTGCCCAACTTGCTCTGGGATTTGGTTTTCAAAGTCCTCCTCGGACTCGCCTTGCATTTCAGTGCGCGGTGCATTTCCCACAGTCAATGGTTGTGAATCCGGGCACAAAATTTCTGGCTGTTCCATTGACCTTTGAAAGGTGGAAGTTTGTTGGGCTGGGAATAGCTCCTGCGAATACCCCATTGTGTCCTGAGGAAATTCTTCGGACTGGTTATTTGGCAGTTGTGTGCGTGGTGTCGCTGCCGGTTGTTTTTCAACACCAAAACAAACGAGCAGACATCATTAGATGATTAGTATATCTCTAATTGCCATAATAGGCTAATTCGGGGGAAATGGGTCACCGACCCAAACAAATACACTACAAAATGCAAGAAAACTAGAGATCCCCCTTATATAAATGTATTGAAACACGCAAATGAGCAAAATGCAGACAGGATGTCAAAAAAATGCAAAAGATTCTTTATTGTGAGCCAACTACAGAATTAAAAAACAATGATTTAAAAACAAGGTAGCCAGACCTGGGCCATGAGCCCCTAAGTAATAAGATAATAGAAGTGAGCTCCACAGGTAATATTGATATATTAAAAGCGGTTTACTCTGGAGTTTCTGTGAAATAAATGAACCAGTACCACAAGAAATTATTATATAAACAATGGTGGGACTGTGTCACAGAGAATCCCCAGAGGACCACAAACAAATACATGGGATGGTGGGAATTCTCAATAACAAACTGCTACTATAAAATTGATAAGTGCAAGTGCAGATACAAAACTACAAAAAATGCAAAATTTACAAAATATGACCATCTAATGAGGATGAATGGCATAGGAGTGAGGTAGATAAGACTAAAGGTAGATCGATGAAAAAGTACAAACAGTTGATAGGAGGAGAAAGGGATTATCTCCCTTAAGGTGCAGCAGTGATAATGTGCATAAAGGAAGGTAGCAGTGAGAAGAGAGAATAGTAATGCAAAGCTCACCTAAAGTATTGAATAATAGGTCGCAGGACTGGCTATGCGGGCGCTGCCTACGCCGTCCGACTAGTTCCGCCGAAGCTGCAAGGGGACATGAATGTAGCAAGCTGGCGCGGTTTATATGAGGCCAAAGGACGCGGCCGCGTCACTGGCTTGACCCTACGTGCCGTCTGACGTCAGCACGGAAGGTCAGCCATGCGTAGGATGGGACGCATGAGATGGTGTGAGACGCATGAAGATTAAAGAGATTTGCCATCTAGTGGACAAAAAAGGTAAGACATGCAAAAACACATTGAGAAAATAATAAGACTTGTCATGAAAGCCTGGCCGCCATCTAGTGGACAGAAAAGAGAATACTCATAACAACAATAAAGAACTTCTACATAGCTAGAGACATCCTGAAAACAACCACAATTAGAAACTATTCCAATTGTGCAGATGTTGAGCATAATTATTAGGCATCTATGTGCATATCCAATGAAGTGTCCAAAGCAAAGAGACATATGGGCAATCCACTTTGGATAAATAAATCAAGGAGATGGTTTCATGAAAATATTTTCAAGGCAATCCAGAGCCGTCCAAACAGTAAGTATCATCCTCTAGGACATCCTAAATCAAAAAGAAAGGAAGGGCAATAAATAATAAAAAATGCTTCACAGGTCAATAGTCATTATATATGTCAGTGGTGTCCATATCAAACACCACTCATTCCTTATATGAACTTAAGCATGTGTCACTCATAGTTCAGTCCAGTCTTCTTACCATAGACTGTAGAGGATATCAAATATGCCCACATGTACTCACTTCAAGTGGGCAACACAGAAAAGCCCTCATCATCAGATAAATTCAAAAAGAAGGAGGGAGGGGGGAGGGGAGAAGAATTTATGTATCACCAATATTGTGTCAGAGAATGAAGATTAGGAAAGTCCAGCTTCCCTACCTCAAAGCTGTAGAACAAAACCAAAAAAATAAGTCTTAAAGCGATACTTAATAAGAGCAATGGAAAACAATGCTTCTAACAAAGAAAAAAGCACACAGACAAGGGGCAGTCCAGCCTCCCTACCCAAGGCTGTAGAATAAACAAGAGAGGAGAGAGGAACAGACACACACACCCAAGGAAAACCCATCCAGAAAGCACAGGTCACCAAATTGGTGTGTCATCAAGCATAATCATTGTGGCAAATAACAGCCTAAACTAAAATCCTCATTGAGACCCTGGGGGATTCTCGTACCTAGTTTGTAAATCCAGCGCAATTCCCACTGCAACAGTTTGGTAACATGGTTTCCACCTCTCCCATTTAGTTGTAATCGTTGAAGTCCAATCACCTTCCAATTTTCTATTTTACTTGATGGACACGTTAGGGAATGAGATGCCACAGAAGTGAGAGTTTTGTTTTCTAGATGATCCCTAAATGCTAGTTTGATGTTAGAGCGATGCTGTTGTATTCTGAACTTCAGAGGATTTTTAGTTTGGCCCACATATCGTTTAGTACAACCACATTCGAGAAGATAAATCACCCAAGGGGTTTGGCAATTGATAAAATCATGTAACACAATGTGTGTATCATCCAAGTAATTACGTATACTTTTAGTAGGAGGCATTAGTGAGCAGATAGAACAATTGCTACAAGGATAGCTGCCCCTGACACTTAATGATCTTTGTGGATATGTATAATGGCTGTGACAAAGTTTGTCCTTCAAGCTGGGTGCCCTTTTAGCCGTGACTGATGGTCTCGGGGTAATTAATTTTTTAATTATTGGATTACTCTGTAATATCTTCCAATGTGTATTCAAGATGTTATAAATTTCATTCCAATTCTCATTGTATGGTGTGATCAGCCTGACCAAACTCTCACCTCTGGTATCATGCTTTTTGGTTTGCAACAGTTTATCTCTTGAAGTAAATCTGGCTCTTCGCCAAGCCTTTCTGATGTATTTATTAGGATAACCTCTGTTTCTAAACCTCTTTGCCAGTTCACCGGCTTCCTTTTCAAATTCTTCATTATTTGTGCAATTGCGTCTGACCCTCGAAAATTGTCCAGTCGGTATACCACGTTTAGTGGCTGCGGTATGGAAGGAGGAATAGTGCAAGAGGCTATTAACAGCTTTAGCCTTACGAAATAGTGTTGTATTAAGTTGACCCTCTGACCCCTTCCGGATCCTGATATCCAAGAAACAGACTTCTTTCTGGGAAATGTCAAAAGTAAGGAATATGTTAAGATCATTATTATTAATGGTTGCCATAAATTCATTTAATAACTCCAGACTATCCTGCCATAGTATGAAGACGTCATCGATGAAACGATGCCACCCCGTAATGGCGGAGTGGAATCGTTCCAGCGACGACGCCCACACACATTCTCTCTCCCACCATCCAAGAAAGAGGTTGGCCACAGAGGGCGCACACTTGGCCCCCATGGCCACACCCCTTATCTGTAGGTAGTAGGTGTTGTTAAAAAGAAAATAATTGTGTGTCAACACAAATTCTAATAAATCTAGCAACCACAGATTCCTGGGACGATGTTCCACAGATTCCATGTCTAAAAAATATTTAACAGCTCTAAGACCATGTTGGTGTGAAATATTGGAATACAAGCTCTCTACATCACATGTTACCAAAAAATCCTCAGTATTCACTTGGACATCAGTCAATTTGATGATGATATCAGCAGAATCTCGAATATAAGATTCGAGGGACAAAACATGGGGTTGTAAGAAGAAGTCTATAAATGCACAGCATTTCTCATTTAAGTTCCCCATACCAGCAATTATGGGCCTTCCTGGTGGATTTTGTTTGTTTTTGTGTATCTTAGGTAAGATATAGAAGGTGGGCGTAACTGGCTGCTCAACCCATAAATATGCAAATTCCTTTTTGGTTATAACCTTTTCCTCCAAACCAAGTTGTAATAAGACCTTCAATTCCTTTTGATATCTTTCTGCTGGATTATTGCAGAGCTTTTTGTAGAATCTATCATCATTAAGCTGTCTATAGGCTTCCTTTTCATAAAGATCTCTTGGCCAAATAACTATATTGCCCCCTTTGTCAGCCTCCTTAATAATTATATCCGTTCTATTACGGAGTTCAATAAGCGCTTTTCTCTCCTCCCCTGTGAGATTGTCTTGCATCCTGCCATGACTAGTGATTTGTTGTAACTCTTTTGACACAACGTCAAAGAAAACTTGTACCTGAGGGCAGGAGGTAAAGGCAGGTAGATACTTAGAGGCCGGCCTTCTGTGGGCTGCTGCATGGGTATCAGAAAATTATACCCCATTGTGTCCTGAGGAAATTCTTCGGACTGGTTATTTGGCAGTTGTGTGCGTGGTGTCGCTGCCGGTTGTGTCAGCTTTGTGCCCACTGGCTCCTTGTAACTGGCTGAGGACTCGGACCTCATGCGTGATGTGCTGGTGCTGCTTAACCCACTGCTGGACATTTGAGAGGTCATCCAATTAATTATCTGGTCCTGTTCTTTTGGATTTGTGAGGGTTGATTTCCTAGACAACATGGGCAGTATTGAGTGGGTTTTCTTCGGTGCTCCACTGTGGCCTGTACGTGAACCGTCAGGGGGAACACCTCTTCCCTTGCCCCTCCCTCTTTCACAGGATTTCTTCTTCATTTCACTTATCCTTAAAGTACACGCTGACTGGCAGCAGTACAGTGGCAGTACCGAAATGCTATACAGTGGCGGGTGAGCGGTGTACTACTGTTCCCAGCAGAGACACAGAGTGGCAGTAAACACAATGCTATATAGTGTGGGTGAGCGGTATACTACTGTTCCCAGCAGCGACACAGAGCACAATGCTATACAGGGTGAGCGGTATACTACTGTTCCCAGCAGACACACAGAGTGGCAGTAAACACAATGCTATATAGTGTGGGTGAGCGGTGTACTACTGTTCCCAGCAGAGACACAGAGTGGCAGTAAACACAATGCTATATAGTGTGGGTGAGCGGTGTACTACTGTTCCCAGCAGAGACACAGAGTGGCAGTAAACGTAATGCTATATAGTGTGGGTGAGCGGTGTACTACTGTTCCCAGCAGCGACACAGAGCACAATGCTATACAGGGTGAGCGGTGTACTACTGTTCCCAGCAGACACACAGAGTGGCAGTAAACACAATGCTATATAGTGTGGGTGAGCGGTGTACTACTGTTCCCAGCAGACACAGAGTGGCAGTAAACACAATGCTATATAGTGTGGGTGAGCGGTGTACTACTGTTCCCAGCAGCGACACAGAGCACAATGCTATACAGGGTGAGCGGTGTACTACTGTTCCCAGCAGACACACAGAGTGGCAGTAAACACAATGCTATATAGTGTGGGTGAGCGGTGTACTACTGTTCCCAGCAGAGACACAGAGTGGCAGTAAACACAATGATATATATAGTGTGGGTGAGCGGTGTACTACTGTTCCCAGCAGCGACACAGAGCAAAATTCTATACAGGGTGAGCGGTGTACTACTGTTCCCAGCAGACACACAGAGTGGCAGTAAACACAATTCTATATAGTGTGGGTGAGCGGTGTACTACTGTTCCCAGCAGCGACACAGAGCAAAATGCTATACAGGGTGAGCGGTGTACTACTGTTCCCAGCAGACACACAGAGTGGCAGTAAACACAATTCTATATAGTGTGGGTGAGCGGTGTACTACTGTTCCCAGCAAACACACAGAGTGGCAGTAAACACAATGCTATATAGTGTGGGTGAGCGGTGTACTACTATTCCCAGCAGCGACACAGAGCACAATGCTATACAGGGTGAGCGGTGTACTACTGTTCCCAGCAGCGACACAGAGCACAATGCTATACAGGGTGAGCGGTGTACTACTGTTCCCAGCAGAGACACAGAGTGGCAGTAAACACAATGCTATACAGTGGTGGGTGAGCGGTGTACTACTATTCCCTGCAGCGACACAAAGCACAATGCTATACAGGGTGAGCGGTGTACTACTGTTCCCAGCAGACACACAGAGTGGCAGTAAACACAATGCTATATAGTGTGGGTGAGCGGTGTACTACTATTCCCAGCAGCGACACAGAGCACAATGCTATGCAGGGTGAGCGGTGTACTACTGTTCCCAGCAGCGACACAGAGCACAATGCTATACAGGGTGAGTGGTGTACTACTGTTCCCAGCAGAGACACAGAGTGGCAGTAAACACAATGCTATACAGTGGTGAGTGAGCGGTGTACTACTATTCCCAGCAGCGACACAGAGCACAATGCTATACAGGGTGAGCGGTGTACTACTGTTCCCAGCAGACACACAGAGTGGCAGTAAACACAATGCTATATAGTGTGGGTGAGCGGTGTACTACTGTGCCCAGCAGCAACACAATGACTTGGGGGACCCTGGCTAGCCTGGCTGGAGAGAGAACTACCCTGCCTGCCTACCCAAAGCTAAACCCACAGACAAATGGCGGAGAAATGACGTGGATCGGGTATTTATTTACCCGAACCACGTGACCCGTTCGGCCAATCAGAGCGCGTTCGAGTCCGAACCACGTGACCCGTTCGGCCAATCACAGCGCTAGCCGAACGTTCGGGTAACGTTCGGCCATGCGCTCTTAGTTCGGCCATGTGGCCGAACAGTTTGGCCGAACACCATCAGGTGTTCGGCCGAACTCGAACATCACCCGAACAGGGTGATGTTCTGCAGAACCCGAACAGTGGCGAACACTGTTCACCCAACACTATGCCAGGGTGATCATTGAGGGCTTCCGTTGAGGAGATGATGGGGCCTGATGTGGAGGAGGAGGTTGAGCTTGGGCCAGCCTCCCAAGTTAATGTTGAGGACGATGAGGGGTCTGTGTCTGGGGATGTTGGGGTGGCAGAGGTGGGGGGGGGGGCAGGAGAAGAGTTCTATGATGATGATGATGATGATGATCGGGACCATATGTATGTGCCTCAGAGTCAGACCCTGGAAAACATGTTGTATTGTGTGTTTAGGTACTAAAATCTGTGTTCCCGCTGCCCGGGTCCACGGATGCATTTAATTTTTTGGGCAGCACTATCAAACTGTGGTACTATCAATGAGTTGCTATGGTCCTTCTGTGCTGCCGCACTGACCATATAAGTACAAGGATATATAGTAAAGAAATATTTTTGAAGATTACAATTGTTTGTGAAGGCCTGAAGAAGGTTACTCCGAAACAAGTCGACGTTGTCGCCTTTTTAAACAATTGCATATTTCAACATATGTTTTTGGTACTTGATAATGGGATGTTGTTTGCAAAGATGAATTCGCTTGAAGATTTGTGAACTCTGTTTTTACAAAATAACTTATTGATACGTCAAAATTTAAGATCATCTTGAAACTTTTCTGTCTCTTCAAAAATATTTCTTTACTATATAAATTTGTACTTATATGGTTATATTATTGGTGTTCTGGCACACCATTGAGGATATGGTTTTTGGTCTCCCAATTTTTCCAATTACATTGACTGCCACACTCACCGTCCACTTTGTCCTCCTGACTCAGTCGCTGCTAAAGTCTGCCTTCACGGACAGTCAGTTCGCGCAGTTCCACCTCCAACACAGCTCGCCTGCAGAGGACTACATGTCAGATGGCGTAGCCGTGTCCAACGAACCTTTCTTTCTTTTACTCTCACAGTCAGGAGGACCAGTGTATCCCCTGCCGTGCCTGCTGCCTTCCTTGTGGTAGCCGTTTCTTAGGTTCCAACTCCTAAACGGAATCGAAGCAGGATTCCCCGGCCTGTTACCCGCCATGGACACCACTCAAGCCACAGCCACGACTAATAGTTGTCCTATGGACAGATTCCAGCACCTAAGCTGTAGATCTCGGCAGCTTGTCTATTACAGCAGGGCCTCGAAAAAGTCCTGGTCGGTTCTTTCTTTTACTATCACAGTCAGTACCAGTGTATCCCCTGCCGTGCCTGCTGCCTTCCTTGTGGTAGCCGTTTCTTAGGTTCCAACTCCGGAACGGAATCGAAGCAGGATTCCCCGGCCTGTTACCCGCCGTGGACACCATGGTACTGAGAAAGTACCAAAGAAAGTTTATTGCACAGTTGAATGTATGCCAGACTAACATTTTCGTTGAAGGTACTGTAGAGCCAGCAGAAAAAGTAATTAAAAAAAATAGATGTAAGCTTTAAAGAGGAGCTGTTAGGTAGTTAGATGCAGTGAGGTGGGTTCACTCAAAACAAAGGTAGGTATATGCAGTGAGGTGGGTTCACTGAACACAAAGGTAGTTATATGCAGTGAAGTGGGTTCACTCAACACAATAGGTAGTTATATGCAGTGAGGTGGGTTCACTCAACACAAAGGTAGGTATATGCAGTGAGGTGGGTTCACTCAACACAAAGGTAGGTATATGCAGTGAGGTTGGTTCACTCAACACAAAGGTAGGTATACGCAGTGAGGTGGGTTCACTCAACACGAAAGGTAGTTATATGCAGTGAGGTGGGTTTACTGAACACAAAGGTAGGTAGATTCAGTGAGGTGAGTTCTCTCAAAACAAAAGCTAGGTATATGCAGTGAGGTGGATTCACTCAACACAAAAAGTAGTTATATGCAGTGAGGTGGGTTTACTGAGCTCAAAGGTAGGTAGATGCAGTGAGGTGTTTTCTCTCAACACAAAGGTAGGTATATGCAGTGAGGTGGGTTTACTGAACACAAAGGTAGGTATATGCAGTGAGGTGGGTTCACTCAACACAAAGGTAGGTAGATGCTGTGAGGTGGGTTCACTCAACACAATGGGTAGTTAGATGCAGTGAGGTGGGTTCACTGAACACAAAGGTAGGTATATGCAGTGAGGTGGGTTCACTGAACACAAAGGTAGTTAGATGCAGTGAGGTGGGTTCACTCAACACAAAAGGTAGTTAGATGCAGTGAGGTGAGTTCACTCAACACAAAGGTGGTATATATAGTGATAAGGTGGGTTACCTAAACACAGCAGGTACTAGGTAGATGCAGTACTGGGTATTACAATGTGCAGCTCCCTGTCACACACACACAGGTAGTCACTGAATGTGCTGGGCTGCTGGCAGTGGCACACAAACAGTATGAATTATCAAGGCTGTCTATGCAACACAAGTGTCAGTTTGACACACAGAAGAAAAAAAATAGATCATAAGAACAGGATTAGCTCTGAAAAGAGCTGTTGAGGGGTGCTATTAAAGCAATAAGATTCAGCCAGGAGCAAGCTAACAAGCCAAGAGCCTAAGTAATCTTTCCCTAGGAGAAAGTCTGCAGCAGCTCGCCCTATTCTGTCTATTGCAGGCACACGAGTGAGTGTAATGGCCGGAGGAGCCTGCCTCATATAAGGTGGGGAGTGGCTCCAGGGCTGAGTGTAGCCTCATTGGCTACAATGTGCCTGCTGACTGTGATGTAGAGGGTCAAAGTTGACCCTCATAGAGCATTATGGGGTGAATCGAACTTCTGGGAAAGTTTGCATTTGCCGGTGAAGGCGAACCACCCGAAGTTTGCCTGGAACCGTTCGCCGGCGAACCATTCGGGCCATCTCTAGTCTCCATATGCCTCCTTCAGTCCCCCAGTGCCACCTCTGTCTCATTCTGTGCCCCTTTGTGCCTCTTTATGTTCCCCTGTACATTCGTATGTCCCCTTGTGCCTTCGTATGTCCCCTTGTGCCTTTCTTTGTCCCCTTGTGTTACCTCTCCCCCCCTGCTCCTCCTTCAGTTCCACTCTGCCTCCCCCTGTCCTCCTGTGCCTCTTTCTGTCTCCCTTTGTGCCTCCTGTCTCCATGTACCTCTTCAGTCCTCATGTGCCACACCTCTGTTCCCTTCCCCTCCCTCTGCCCCCATGCCTCCTTCTGTGCCCCTTTGTGCCTTCTAATGTCTTCTTGTGCCTCTGTCTGTCCCTGTGTCTCCTTCTCTCTCCCTGTGCCTCCTTCTGTCCCCTCTGCCTTCTTCTGTCCCCCTTTTGTTCCTCCTTCTCTCCCCCTTTCTTCATCCTTCTGTCCCCCTTTGTGCCTCCTACTGTCTCCTTGTGCCTCCTTGTGCCCCCTTTGGGCTTTTTTTCTGTCCTCCATTGTGCTTCCTTCTGCCTCCTTTGTGCCTTCATCTGTCTCCTGTGTGCCTCTTTCAGTCATCCTGTGCCTACTTCTCTCCTCCTGTGTCTCCTTTTGTCCCCCTTTGTGCCACAATCTGTCCCTCATTGTGCCTCCTTCCGCCCCATTTTGTGCCTGCTTCTGTCCCCATGTGTCTCCTTCTGTCCCCCTGTGCCTCCTTCTGTCCTTCTTTGTGCCTCATTCTGTCCCTCATGCCTCTTTCTGTCCCCTTGTACCTCCCTCTGCCCCTTTGTATACCTCCTTCTGTCCTCCTGTGCCTCATTCTGTCCTCCTTTGTGCCTCATTCTGTCCCTCTTTGTGCCTCCTTCTCTCCTCCATTGTGCCTCCTTTTGTCCCCTTGAGCCTCCTTCTGTCCTCCTTTCTGACTTTTTCTGACCCTCATGTCTTTTTCTGTCCCCCTGTGCCTCCCTATTTCCCACTGTGCCTTCTTCAGTCCCTCTTTGTGCTTCATTCTGTCCCCCATTGTGCCCCCTTCTGCCCCCTGTGTGCCTCCTTTAGCCCCCTGTAAATCCTTCTGTCCTCTTTTGTGACTCCTCCTGTCCCCCTTTGTGCCTTACTTCTAGTCCAAGTGGACAGGCAGAAGCACAGCAAAGAGGTTAGAGCACAGCGTCTGCTGCACTACACTCTGCATTTACACACTAAGCTGGGGTAGTGCAGGAAGGGGGTGTGCAATGAAATGTGACAGGATTGGCTAGTTGTTTGTATCTTGGGGACTACCTGTACTAAGCATCCACCTACTGCATGGTTCATATTCTATAGTGTGTGTGTGACATCATGTACATGCCTTTTTTTTCTTTTTCAGCCACAGTTCAGCACCACAGGCCAAAATTAGGCATGTACACATTCCAGGAAAAAATATTTTTTTGTAACAGCGGCCTTAAAAATGTAGGATCCACCTGGAGTCCTGGAGTCCTGGTCTGGACCCTGTTGGTGGTGGCGGAGAAGTTAGTTAGTCATGCGGTGTGCAGAGATGCTGGGTGGTGCCTGACTTACAAGTCTTTGGTTATGCACACAACCGAGAAAATATACCAGGGAAAAATAATCAAACACAGGGTCACTAATGACCAGCCCTTTGAGTATCAATATAGGAGTATTTGGCTCCACATTATTGGACCTAATGGTCAGTAAAAGAAACACAACTTTAATCATGCCTAACAAGATTCACAAATTAATGTATAAAACCTCTAGTGTGGAGGTCTTGGCTTATCCCCCACAATAAGACATCTAATGTGGTGTAGCTATTCCACATAAAGGTTTAGAACCCTGCTGGTATAGGAGATGGTTGTAGCCACTAGCATTCAATCAGCTGTCATGTAGACTGCTAGCAGATGCTGCCTGTAGTCAGTACAGACCATCACCTACATATACATATCAGGAGGACATATAGAGGAGTGATAGTGCTATTTACACAGTGATTGTACAATGATCTTTAACATGTTTCACCCTACGGCTTTTTCAAAAAGTGCTATACATATATACAATGAGCATAGTGCACCCCCCACCAGCAAAATGTCCCCCAGCAAATAGCCCAAGTCAGAGCTGAGGCACTGTTTGCAGTGCAGGTTTAAATAGACTGAGAGAGAGGACAAGCACACCCACAGGGCGTGGCTACATGCATTAACCATTTCTATTCAGGTACACATCAGGGTTCTGATGTGTGTGAAGTGATGCGTATCTATGCGTCCTGCAGCCGGCGAGCCTATAAGCTATGAATGTCGACTGCACCTGCGACACATCACAAAGTCAGCTGTAGAGACATACCAAAAGGAGGGGGGGGGGGGTTACAACAACCCATGTTATTAGGCCTAGCGCTGTTAGTCCGTATAAGACTGTGCTTCAATCCATATGCAAAGTGACAAATAAACGCATGATATGTATCAAACGTATATTCGATTGCTCATCTGAGCACTGCAATGCTGGCATTGCATCCATGCATTACATGCACTTTGGAAATTCAGCATCAGAGCCTCCACATAGATAAGTAGCAGTAACAATTATACACTTGCACCTTGTATCTTAGGGTAGAAGTCACATTGTGACTGACATGACATAACACATCATCTCGAATGATGTCTATCGATTTCCAGGTGAGTATATAGAGTGTATCTAAAAGTCTCAACCACTGTGCATTATGTCATTCTGATAGGTGCATAAGGGGATTAGTATCTCAGCATATGCATACGATTGTATCTATCAATCTGCCTACCTTGTTCCCATAGACTGCCAATCTACATCATTCGATCGGTTACATCCATGCACTATATATACTCTGGAAACTTGACATCAAAGCCTCAACATGAATAGATGGTATTTACATTTGTGCAATTGCACCATACACATTGGGATAGAGCTCCCATTGTGACTAACATGAAGAGGAAACACATCACCTCAAGTGGCGTATATCGATTGCCAGATGGGTATATGAGTAGTATCAAGGGTCTCAGCCTCTGTGCATTATGTCAGATAGGTGCATAAAAGGGATTAGCATCTCAGCAAGTGCACACAATTGTATCAATCAGTCTACCTCCCTTACTCCCATAGACAGCCAATCTCCATCTCTCGTTGGTTACTCTATATATGGAGATCTCAGTTGCTCATGGATTGAATTTATACTTGCTCAATTGCCCGATTTATTACTGTTAGTAGATAAGTGTGAACCAGTCAGAGGAAACAAGCCAGATTGAAATCCCTTATTCAGTCCGTTTGGAGCAATCGAGTCAAGACGAAAAATCCACCTCGACTCGATTTGGGTTAATTTTTTGTCGAGGTTACCCCCCCTAATGCTTCTTTTCCATTCCTGAATCCCCCAGAACATGATGTCGAACCTGGATTTTGGGTGTACCTGATTCATGTGTCGTGCAATCGGTGTGTCGTTCCTGTGTTTTATGTCGCCAATGTGTTCTAATACTCGCTCCTTGAGTGCTCTCGTGGTTTTACCCACATACAAAAGTTCACATTTGCACTTAGCCGCATATACGACCCCCTTTGTATTGCATGTGATAAATGAGCGAATGTCAAAAACCCTACCGTTTACTGGGGAGACAAATTGTTTGATTGTGGGCATATATTTGCATGCTTTGCACTTCCCACAATGGAACGATCCTTGTGGTTTAGTAGGTAACCAGGTGCTTTTGTGTTGTTCTGGATTCTTGGAAAACGCGCTGTGGACAAGAATGTCCCTCAGGTTGGATGCCCTTCTATATGTTATTAAGGGTCTTGAGGGTAAAATACTAGCTAGATCTTTATCTTTTTTTAATATTGGCCAGTAATGCTCGACAATTTGAAAGACTGAATGGGACTGTTCAGTGAACGTGCCCACCAATCGTGGTGGCATACGTTTAGATGTCTGTGTGTCATGATTGTTAGCCATATCTGTGACTTCAATCGGAGTATTAGCCAGTGTTTGTTGACGCGGGGTATGTTTAGCCCGCAGATATGCCTTTTGTATAACTTCATCTGGGAAGCCTCTGTATCTAAATCTGTCATTCAAAAGTTTACATTCTTTTTCGAACGATTCCTCACTCGAGCAATTTCTCCGCGCTCTGAGGAATTGTCCTATCGGTATGCTCCTGCGCAGCGATCTTGGGTGTGAGCTATCCCATTTTAGTAATGAGTTTGTTGCAGTAGGTTTGCGAAATATTTCTGTCTCTATTTCGCCCTGTTTCCCAATCTTGATTGTGAGATCAAGGAAATTGATGTGTGTATTGCTCACTTCATATGTGAATTTCATTCCAATCTCATTCATATTCAATATAGTTACAAAATCAACAAACAGTTCTTGTGTGCCCTCCCAAAGGATTACAATATCATCAATAAATCTCCCCCAATATGCGATGTGTGCTGTATAAAATTCCAGATCGTTGGAGAAGACGATAGTGTCCTCCCACCAGCCCAGGAACAGATTAGCGTATGAGGGGGCACAAGCCGTCCCCATAGCACTGCCCCTGAGCTGGTGGTACGTCCTCCCTCCAAACCAAAAGATATTATGTGTCAAAATAAATCGTAATAGATGGAGGAGAGTGACATTGTGTTGTTCAAGGTGATTACCCCTTGTTGACAAAAAATATTGTACCGCTTTGAGTCCCAAATCATGTTGTATGTTGCTATACAGCGATTCCACGTCAATACTGGCCAGCAAGGTGTTTGGTGTTACTGTTATACCTTGTAGTCGCGTCAGAACATCCTTTGTATCTTTAAGATACGATGGGAGAGATTCAACAAAGGGGCGAAGAAATTTGTCCACATATTGGCTCACCTGATCGGTCAGGCTCTCACGTCCTGATACGATTGGTCGTCCTGGTGGTGGAAATTTCTCTTTGTGTATTTTAGGAAGGGCATAAAATACCGCCATTACCGGGTGTTCCGTGGATTTTTTCAGGATCTCAAAATCCTCTGCATCTAGCCCCCCACTATCCAATCTGGACTTTAATAAGGTCTGCAGCTCTGTCTGATGTTCATATAAAGGGTTGCGAGGTAGTTTGCTATATTGTTGTTCATCCCCCAGCAGGCACATGCACATTTGTTCATACATGGTTCTGTCCATCAAAACTATATTTCCCCCCTTATCAGCGGGTTTAATCACAAGTTGTTCATTTTTTCTGAGGAGATCTAGGGCTTTTCTTTCCTTGCTACTAAGATTATCATGTAGCGGTCCTGCAAAGGTCTCTGACTCAAGTCTCCTCAGTGCCCTTGTCACCATCTCCACAAATGCACTGATCTGAGGATACTGAGTAAGAGAGGGACAGAACACACTTTTTTTCTTTTGTCCACTAGGTGGTGCTAAGTCTGTAGTGCCTTCAACATTCTCTCTCAGGAGGTCATGTAATGCCTCCAAGACTTCCCTTTAATTTTTTGAGCTTTTTTTCTCTTTTGCTTCCTTTGATTCATACATTTTCACCAATGCCAGTTTTCTCGCAAATAAATTGATGTCCTTCACCCATTCAAAGGCATCGTATCTAGCTGTAGGTACATACGATAGTCCCTTGGAGAGAAGTGATATTTGGACAGGGGATAGGGGAAATGCAGACAGATTAACAACACGCATAGCATTTGTAGTATCATTTGCGGGTAATGTGTCAGTTACCATTGGTGGTATGTCCTGCCTCTTTTTTGGCCCGTGTAACCCCATCTCTTTCGATCTCTTAGGCCTTGTTTCGTCTGTGGTTCTGAATTTGTTATGTCTACACATTGTGGATCTGGTGTCCTCAGAGATATGTCTAAAAAACCCCCCTGTGGATTTCCCCTATGGGGTTTTTTTTTAGGATGTTTGGGGGTATACCTTTTGTTTTTACTTTTCGGTCGAATTGGTCCTGCTACTATGCTGGACTCGCTTTCAGATTGTGTCCCGATATCTGAAGCACTCACATCCTGACTCGCCTGTCCACCTTCACCTTGTGCTTTTTCTGCCCAGGTGTATATCTTATTATTCTTAAAATCAAGGCTATCACGTAAAAACTTTTTTTGCTTGCGGGTTTTAATCTCATCAGTATATGCGTGTACTTTTCTCTCCAATTTAGATTCAAATTTTTCGAATTCTGGATGACCAGACAGTTCGAGTAACGCTTTCTGTTCACTTTGCAGTTTCGCACGTAATTTCTCAGAATATTTTAATTCATAATCATGGAGATACTTCATTTGTTCAAGAGTTTGTCTAGTTTTTAATTCATCCCACCCTTTCATAAACTCAGTGTCCTGAGTGTGTGAGTGGGGTTTGGTGAGAATTCGTAGGCCTCGTACTGTGATTTGCTCTTTAAGGTACACGCTGAAACTAGCCACTTCCCATGTGGACCTGGTAAAGTCTTTGTAAGTTTTAAAAATATCTCTGAAGACAGGTTCTACATCAGTATTTGCACTGTAGGTGTCAGTGTCACATTCACTCTCAGTTTTATTAGTAAGGAAAGTATCCCTTGCTGCATGCGTGAGGGATTCAATGGTTGGGAGGTCCTCCGAGAGGTAGGCCATACCCCAAAAATGGTGCTCGGCACACCTGAGAAAAATATATATGATTATGCACACAACCGAGAAAATATACCAGGGAAAAATAATCAAACACAGGGTCACTAATGACCAGCCCTTTGAGTATCAATATAGGAGTATTTGGCTCCACATTATTGGACCTAATGGTCAGTAAAAGAAACACAACTTTAATCGTGCCTAACAAGATTCACAAATTAATGTATAAAACCTCTAGTGTGGAGGTCTTGGCTTATCCCCCACAATAAGACATCTAATGTGGTGTAGCTATTCCACATAAAGGTTTAGAACCCTGCTGGTATAGGAGATGGTTGTAGCCACTAGCATTCAATCAGCTGTCATGTAGACTGCTAGCAGATGCTGCCTGTAGTCAGTACAGACCATCACCTACATATACATATCAGGAGGACATATAGAGGAGTGATAGTGCTATTTACACAGTGATTGTACAATGATCTTTAACATGTTTCACCCTACGGCTTTTTCAAAAAGTGCTATACATATATACAATGAGCATAGTGCACCCCCCACCAGCAAAATGTCCCCCAGCAAATAGCCCAAGTCAGAGCTGAGGCACTGTTTGCAGTGCAGGTTTAAATAGACTGAGAGAGAGGACAAGCACACCCACAGGGCGTGGCTACATGCATTAACCATTTCTATTCAGGTACACATCAGGGTTCTGATGTGTGTGAAGTGATGCGTATCTATGCGTCCTGCAGCCGGCGAGCCTATAAGCTATGAATGTCGACTGCACCTGCGACACATCACAAAGTCAGCTGTAGAGACATACCAAAAGGAGGGGGGGGGGGGGGTTACAACAACCCATGTTATTAGGCCTAGCGCTGTTAGTCCGTATAAGACTGTGCTTCAATCCATATGCAAAGTGACAAATAAACGCATGATATGTATCAAACGTATATTCGATTGCTCATCTGAGCACTGCAATGCTGGCATTGCATCCATGCATTACATGCACTTTGGAAATTCAGCATCAGAGCCTCCACATAGATAAGTAGCAGTAACAATTATACACTTGCACCTTGTATCTTAGGGTAGAAGTCACATTGTGACTGACATGACATAACACATCATCTCGAATGATGTCTATCGATTTCCAGGTGAGTATATAGAGTGTATCTAAAAGTCTCAACCACTGTGCATTATGTCATTCTGATAGGTGCATAAGGGGATTAGTATCTCAGCATATGCATACGATTGTATCTATCAATCTGCCTACCTTGTTCCCATAGACTGCCAATCTACATCATTCGATCGGTTACATCCATGCACTATATATACTCTGGAAACTTGACATCAAAGCCTCAACATGAATAGATGGTATTTACATTTGTGCAATTGCACCATACACATTGGGATAGAGCTCCCATTGTGACTAACATGAAGAGGAAACACATCACCTCAAGTGGCGTATATCGATTGCCAGATGGGTATATGAGTAGTATCAAGGGTCTCAGCCTCTGTGCATTATGTCAGATAGGTGCATAAAAGGGATTAGCATCTCAGCAAGTGCACACAATTGTATCAATCAGTCTACCTCCCTTACTCCCATAGACAGCCAATCTCCATCTCTCGTTGGTTACTCTATATATGGAGATCTCAGTTGCTCATGGATTGAATTTATACTTGCTCAATTGCCCGATTTATTACTGTTAGTAGATAAGTGTGAACCAGTCAGAGGAAACAAGCCAGATTGAAATCCCTTATTCAGTCCGTTTGGAGCAATCGAGTCAAGACGAAAAATCCACCTCGACTCGATTTGGGTTAATTTTTTGTCGAGGTTACCCCCCCTAATGCTTCTTTTCCATTCCTGAATCCCCCAGAACATGATGTCGAACCTGGATTTTGGGTGTACCTGATTCATGTGTCGTGCAATCGGTGTGTCGTTCCTGTGTTTTATGTCGCCAATGTGTTCTAATACTCGCTCCTTGAGTGCTCTCGTGGTTTTACCCACATACAAAAGTTCACATTTGCACTTAGCCGCATATACGACCCCCTTTGTATTGCATGTGATAAATGAGCGAATGTCAAAAACCCTACCGTTTACTGGGGAGACAAATTGTTTGATTGTGGGCATATATTTGCATGCTTTGCACTTCCCACAATGGAACGATCCTTGTGGTTTAGTAGGTAACCAGGTGCTTTTGTGTTGTTCTGGATTCTTGGAAAACGCGCTGTGGACAAGAATGTCCCTCAGGTTGGATGCCCTTCTATATGTTATTAAGGGTCTTGAGGGTAAAATACTAGCTAGATCTTTATCTTTTTTTAATATTGGCCAGTAATGCTCGACAATTTGAAAGACTGAATGGGACTGTTCAGTGAACGTGCCCACCAATCGTGGTGGCATACGTTTAGATGTCTGTGTGTCATGATTGTTAGCCATATCTGTGACTTCAATCGGAGTATTAGCCAGTGTTTGTTGACGCGGGGTATGTTTAGCCCGCAGATATGCCTTTTGTATAACTTCATCTGGGAAGCCTCTGTATCTAAATCTGTCATTCAAAAGTTTACATTCTTTTTCGAACGATTCCTCACTCGAGCAATTTCTCCGCGCTCTGAGGAATTGTCCTATCGGTATGCTCCTGCGCAGCGATCTTGGGTGTGAGCTATCCCATTTTAGTAATGAGTTTGTTGCAGTAGGTTTGCGAAATATTTCTGTCTCTATTTCGCCCTGTTTCCCAATCTTGATTGTGAGATCAAGGAAATTGATGTGTGTATTGCTCACTTCATATGTGAATTTCATTCCAATCTCATTCATATTCAATATAGTTACAAAATCAACAAACAGTTCTTGTGTGCCCTCCCAAAGGATTACAATATCATCAATAAATCTCCCCCAATATGCGATGTGTGCTGTATAAAATTCCAGATCGTTGGAGAAGACGATAGTGTCCTCCCACCAGCCCAGGAACAGATTAGCGTATGAGGGGGCACAAGCCGTCCCCATAGCACTGCCCCTGAGCTGGTGGTACGTCCTCCCTCCAAACCAAAAGATATTATGTGTCAAAATAAATCGTAATAGATGGAGGAGAGTGACATTGTGTTGTTCAAGGTGATTACCCCTTGTTGACAAAAAATATTGTACCGCTTTGAGTCCCAAATCATGTTGTATGTTGCTATACAGCGATTCCACGTCAATACTGGCCAGCAAGGTGTTTGGTGTTACTGTTATACCTTGTAGTCGCGTCAGAACATCCTTTGTATCTTTAAGATACGATGGGAGAGATTCAACAAAGGGGCGAAGAAATTTGTCCACATATTGGCTCACCTGATCGGTCAGGCTCTCACGTCCTGATACGATTGGTCGTCCTGGTGGTGGAAATTTCTCTTTGTGTATTTTAGGAAGGGCATAAAATACCGCCATTACCGGGTGTTCCGTGGATTTTTTCAGGATCTCAAAATCCTCTGCATCTAGCCCCCCACTATCCAATCTGGACTTTAATAAGGTCTGCAGCTCTGTCTGATGTTCATATAAAGGGTTGCGAGGTAGTTTGCTATATTGTTGTTCATCCCCCAGCAGGCACATGCACATTTGTTCATACATGGTTCTGTCCATCAAAACTATATTTCCCCCCTTATCAGCGGGTTTAATCACAAGTTGTTCATTTTTTCTGAGGAGATCTAGGGCTTTTCTTTCCTTGCTACTAAGATTATCATGTAGCGGTCCTGCAAAGGTCTCTGACTCAAGTCTCCTCAGTGCCCTTGTCACCATCTCCACAAATGCACTGATCTGAGGATACTGAGTAAGAGAGGGACAGAACACACTTTTTTTCTTTTGTCCACTAGGTGGTGCTAAGTCTGTAGTGCCTTCAACATTCTCTCTCAGGAGGTCATGTAATGCCTCCAAGACTTCCCTTTAATTTTTTGAGCTTTTTTTCTCTTTTGCTTCCTTTGATTCATACATTTTCACCAATGCCAGTTTTCTCGCAAATAAATTGATGTCCTTCACCCATTCAAAGGCATCGTATCTAGCTGTAGGTACATACGATAGTCCCTTGGAGAGAAGTGATATTTGGACAGGGGATAGGGGAAATGCAGACAGATTAACAACACGCATAGCATTTGTAGTATCATTTGCGGGTAATGTGTCAGTTACCATTGGTGGTATGTCCTGCCTCTTTTTTGGCCCGTGTAACCCCATCTCTTTCGATCTCTTAGGCCTTGTTTCGTCTGTGGTTCTGAATTTGTTATGTCTACACATTGTGGATCTGGTGTCCTCAGAGATATGTCTAAAAAACCCCCCTGTGGATTTCCCCTATGGGGTTTTTTTTTAGGATGTTTGGGGGTATACCTTTTGTTTTTACTTTTCGGTCGAATTGGTCCTGCTACTATGCTGGACTCGCTTTCAGATTGTGTCCCGATATCTGAAGCACTCACATCCTGACTCGCCTGTCCACCTTCACCTTGTGCTTTTTCTGCCCAGGTGTATATCTTATTATTCTTAAAATCAAGGCTATCACGTAAAAACTTTTTTTGCTTGCGGGTTTTAATCTCATCAGTATATGCGTGTACTTTTCTCTCCAATTTAGATTCAAATTTTTCGAATTCTGGATGACCAGACAGTTCGAGTAACGCTTTCTGTTCACTTTGCAGTTTCGCACGTAATTTCTCAGAATATTTTAATTCATAATCATGGAGATACTTCATTTGTTCAAGAGTTTGTCTAGTTTTTAATTCATCCCACCCTTTCATAAACTCAGTGTCCTGAGTGTGTGAGTGGGGTTTGGTGAGAATTCGTAGGCCTCGTACTGTGATTTGCTCTTTAAGGTACACGCTGAAACTAGCCACTTCCCATGTGGACCTGGTAAAGTCTTTGTAAGTTTTAAAAATATCTCTGAAGACAGGTTCTACATCAGTATTTGCACTGTAGGTGTCAGTGTCACATTCACTCTCAGTTTTATTAGTAAGGAAAGTATCCCTTGCTGCATGCGTGAGGGATTCAATGGTTGGGAGGTCCTCCGAGAGGTAGGCCATACCCCAAAAATGGTGCTCGGCACACCTGAGAAAAATATATATGATTATGCACACAACCGAGAAAATATACCAGGGAAAAATAATCAAACACAGGGTCACTAATGACCAGCCCTTTGAGTATCAATATAGGAGTATTTGGCTCCACATTATTGGACCTAATGGTCAGTAAAAGAAACACAACTTTAATCGTGCCTAACAAGATTCACAAATTAATGTATAAAACCTCTAGTGTGGAGGTCTTGGCTTATCCCCCACAATAAGACATCTAATGTGGTGTAGCTATTCCACATAAAGGTTTAGAACCCTGCTGGTATAGGAGATGGTTGTAGCCACTAGCATTCAATCAGCTGTCATGTAGACTGCTAGCAGATGCTGCCTGTAGTCAGTACAGACCATCACCTACATATACATATCAGGAGGACATATAGAGGAGTGATAGTGCTATTTACACAGTGATTGTACAATGATCTTTAACATGTTTCACCCTACGGCTTTTTCAAAAAGTGCTATACATATATACAATGAGCATAGTGCACCCCCCACCAGCAAAATGTCCCCCAGCAAATAGCCCAAGTCAGAGCTGAGGCACTGTTTGCAGTGCAGGTTTAAATAGACTGAGAGAGAGGACAAGCACACCCACAGGGCGTGGCTACATGCATTAACCATTTCTATTCAGGTACACATCAGGGTTCTGATGTGTGTGAAGTGATGCGTATCTATGCGTCCTGCAGCCGGCGAGCCTATAAGCTATGAATGTCGACTGCACCTGCGACACATCACAAAGTCAGCTGTAGAGACATACCAAAAGGAGGGGGGGTTACAACAACCCATGTTATTAGGCCTAGCGCTGTTAGTCCGTATAAGACTGTGCTTCAATCCATATGCAAAGTGACAAATAAACGCATGATATGTATCAAACGTATATTCGATTGCTCATCTGAGCACTGCAATGCTGGCATTGCATCCATGCATTACATGCACTTTGGAAATTCAGCATCAGAGCCTCCACATAGATAAGTAGCAGTAACAATTATACACTTGCACCTTGTATCTTAGGGTAGAAGTCACATTGTGACTGACATGACATAACACATCATCTCGAATGATGTCTATCGATTTCCAGGTGAGTATATAGAGTGTATCTAAAGTCTCAACCACTGTGCATTATGTCATTCTGATAGGCGCATAAGGGGATTAGTATCTCAGCATATGCATACGATTGTATCTATCAATCTGCCTACCTTGTTCCCATAGACTGCCAATCTCCATCATTCGATCGGTTACATCCATGCACTATATATACTCTGGAAACTTGACATCAAAGCCTCAACATGAATAGATGGTATTTACATTTGTGCAATTGCACCATACACATTGGGATAGAGCTCCCATTGTGACTAACATGAAGAGGAAACACATCACCTCAAGTGGCGTATATCGATTGCCAGATGGGTATATGAGTAGTATCAAGGGTCTCAGCCTCTGTGCATTATGTCAGATAGGTGCATAAAAGGGATTAGCATCTCAGCAAGTGCACACAATTGTATCAATCAGTCTACCTCCCTTACTCCCATAGACAGCCAATCTCCATCTCTCGTTGGTTACTCTATATATGGAGATCTCAGTTGCTCATGGATTGAATTTATACTTGCTCAATTGCCCGATTTATTACTGTTAGTAGATAAGTGTGAACCAGTCAGAGGAAACAAGCCAGATTGAAATCCTCATTCAGTCCGTTTGGAGCAATCGAGTCAAGACGAAAAATCCACCTCGACTCGATTTGGGTTAATTTTTTGTCGAGGTTACCCCCCCTAATGCTTCTTTTCCATTCCTGAATCCCCCAGAACATGATGTCGAACCTGGATTTTGGGTGTACCTGATTCATGTGTCGTGCAATCGGTGTGTCGTTCCTGTGTTTTATGTCGCCAATGTGTTCTAATACTCGCTCCTTGAGTGCTCTCGTGGTTTTACCCACATACAAAAGTTCACATTTGCACTTAGCCGCATATACGACCCCCTTTGTATTGCATGTGATAAATGAGCGAATGTCAAAAACCCTACCGTTTACTGGGGAGACAAATTGTTTGATTGTGGGCATATATTTGCATGCTTTGCACTTCCCACAATGGAACGATCCTTGTGGTTTAGTAGGTAACCAGGTGCTTTTGTGTTGTTCTGGATTCTTGGAAAACGCACTGTGGACAAGAATGTCCCTCAGGTTGGATGCCCTTCTATATGTTATTAAGGGTCTTGAGGGTAAAATACTAGCTAGATCTTTATCTTTTTTTAATATTGGCCAGTAATGCTCGACAATTTGAAAGACTGAATGGGACTGTTCAGTGAACGTGCCCACCAATCGTGGTGGCATACGTTTAGATGTCTGTGTGTCATGATTGTTAGCCATATCTGTGACTTCAATCGGAGTATTAGCCAGTGTTTGTTGACGCGGGGTATGTTTAGCCCGCAGATATGCCTTTTGTATAACTTCATCTGGGAAGCCTCTGTATCTAAATCTGTCATTCAAAAGTTTACATTCTTTTTCGAACGATTCCTCACTCGAGCAATTTCTCCGCGCTCTGAGGAATTGTCCTATCGGTATGCTCCTGCGCAGCGATCTTGGGTGTGAGCTATCCCATTTTAGTAATGAGTTTGTTGCAGTAGGTTTGCGAAATATTTCTGTCTCTATTTCGCCCTGTTTCCCAATCTTGATTGTGAGATCAAGGAAATTGATGTGTGTATTGCTCACTTCATATGTGAATTTCATTCCAATCTCATTCATATTCAATATAGTTACAAAATCAACAAACAGTTCTTGTGTGCCCTCCCAAAGGATTACAATATCATCAATAAATCTCCCCCAATATGCGATGTGTGCTGTATAAAATTCCAGATCGTTGGAGAAGACGATAGTGTCCTCCCACCAGCCCAGGAACAGATTAGCGTATGAGGGGGCACAAGCCGTCCCCATAGCACTGCCCCTGAGCTGGTGGTACGTCCTCCCTCCAAACCAAAAGATATTATGTGTCAAAATAAATCGTAATAGATGGAGGAGAGTGACATTGTGTTGTTCAAGGTGATTACCCCTTGTTGACAAAAAATATTGTACCGCTTTGAGTCCCAAATCATGTTGTATGTTGCTATACAGCGATTCCACGTCAATACTGGCCAGCAAGGTGTTTGGTGTTACTGTTATACCTTGTAGTCGCGTCAGAACATCCTTTGTATCTTTAAGATACGATGGGAGAGATTCAACAAAGGGGCGAAGAAATTTGTCCACATATTGGCTCACCTGATCGGTCAGGCTCTCACGTCCTGATACGATTGGTCGTCCTGGTGGTGGAAATTTCTCTTTGTGTATTTTAGGAAGGGCATAAAATACCGCCATTACCGGGTGTTCCGTGGATTTTTTCAGGATCTCAAAATCCTCTGCATCTAGCCCCCCACTATCCAATCTGGACTTTAATAAGGTCTGCAGCTCTGTCTGATGTTCATATAAAGGGTTGCGAGGTAGTTTGCTATATTGTTGTTCATCCCCCAGCAGGCACATGCACATTTGTTCATACATGGTTCTGTCCATCAAAACTATATTTCCCCCCTTATCAGCGGGTTTAATCACAAGTTGTTCATTTTTTCTGAGGAGATCTAGGGCTTTTCTTTCCTTGCTACTAAGATTATCATGTAGCGGTCCTGCAAAGGTCTCTGACTCAAGTCTCCTCAGTGCCCTTGTCACCATCTCCACAAATGCACTGATCTGAGGATACTGAGTAAGAGAGGGACAGAACACACTTTTTTTCTTTTGTCCACTAGGTGGTGCTAAGTCTGTAGTGCCTTCAACATTCTCTCTCAGGAGGTCATGTAATGCCTCCAAGACTTCCCTTTCATTTTTTGAGCTTTTTTTCTCTTTTGCTTCCTTTGATTCATACATTTTCACCAATGCCAGTTTTCTCGCAAATAAATTGATGTCCTTCACCCATTCAAAGGCATCGTATCTAGCTGTAGGTACATACGATAGTCCCTTGGAGAGAAGTGATATTTGGACAGGGGATAGGGGAAATGCAGACAGATTAACAACACGCATAGCATTTGTAGTATCATTTGCGGGTAATGTGTCAGTTACCATTGGTGGTATGTCCTGCCTCTTTTTTGGCCCGTGTAACCCCATCTCTTTCGATCTCTTAGGCCTTGTTTCGTCTGTGGTTCTGAATTTGTTATGTCTACACATTGTGGATCTGGTGTCCTCAGAGATATGTCTAAAAAACCCCCCTGTGGATTTCCCCTATGGGGTTTTTTTTTAGGATGTTTGGGGGTATACCTTTTGTTTTTACTTTTCGGTCGAATTGGTCCTGCTACTATGCTGGACTCGCTTTCAGATTGTGTCCCGATATCTGAAGCACTCACATCCTGACTCGCCTGTCCACCTTCACCTTGTGCTTTTTCTGCCCAGGTGTATATCTTATTATTCTTAAAATCAAGGCTATCACGTAAAAACTTTTTTTGCTTGCGGGTTTTAATCTCATCAGTATATGCGTGTACTTTTCTCTCCAATTTAGATTCAAATTTTTCGAATTCTGGATGACCAGACAGTTCGAGTAACGCTTTCTGTTCACTTTGCAGTTTCGCACGTAATTTCTCAGAATATTTTAATTCATAATCATGGAGATACTTCATTTGTTCAAGAGTTTGTCTAGTTTTTAATTCATCCCACCCTTTCATAAACTCAGTGTCCTGAGTGTGTGAGTGGGGTTTGGTGAGAATTCGTAGGCCTCGTACTGTGATTTGCTCTTTAAGGTACACGCTGAAACTAGCCACTTCCCATGTGGACCTGGTAAAGTCTTTGTAAGTTTTAAAAATATCTCTGAAGACAGGTTCTACATCAGTATTTGCACTGTAGGTGTCAGTGTCACATTCACTCTCAGTTTTATTAGTAAGGAAAGTATCCCTTGCTGCATGCGTGAGGGATTCAATGGTTGGGAGGTCCTCCGAGAGGTAGGCCATACCCCAAAAATGGTGCTCGGCACACCTGAGAAAAATATATATGATTATGCACACAACCGAGAAAATATACCAGGGAAAAATAATCAAACACAGGGTCACTAATGACCAGCCCTTTGAGTATCAATATAGGAGTATTTGGCTCCACATTATTGGACCTAATGGTCAGTAAAAGAAACACAACTTTAATCGTGCCTAACAAGATTCACAAATTAATGTATAAAACCTCTAGTGTGGAGGTCTTGGCTTATCCCCCACAATAAGACATCTAATGTGGTGTAGCTATTCCACATAAAGGTTTAGAACCCTGCTGGTATAGGAGATGGTTGTAGCCACTAGCATTCAATCAGCTGTCATGTAGACTGCTAGCAGATGCTGCCTGTAGTCAGTACAGACCATCACCTACATATACATATCAGGAGGACATATAGAGGAGTGATAGTGCTATTTACACAGTGATTGTACAATGATCTTTAACATGTTTCACCCTACGGCTTTTTCAAAAAGTGCTATACATATATACAATGAGCATAGTGCACCCCCCACCAGCAAAATGTCCCCCAGCAAATAGCCCAAGTCAGAGCTGAGGCACTGTTTGCAGTGCAGGTTTAAATAGACTGAGAGAGAGGACAAGCACACCCACAGGGCGTGGCTACATGCATTAACCATTTCTATTCAGGTACACATCAGGGTTCTGATGTGTGTGAAGTGATGCGTATCTATGCGTCCTGCAGCCGGCGAGCCTATAAGCTATGAATGTCGACTGCACCTGCGACACATCACAAAGTCAGCTGTAGAGACATACCAAAAGGAGGGGGGGTTACAACAACCCATGTTATTAGGCCTAGCGCTGTTAGTCCGTATAAGACTGTGCTTCAATCCATATGCAAAGTGACAAATAAACGCATGATATGTATCAAACGTATATTCGATTGCTCATCTGAGCACTGCAATGCTGGCATTGCATCCATGCATTACATGCACTTTGGAAATTCAGCATCAGAGCCTCCACATAGATAAGTAGCAGTAACAATTATACACTTGCACCTTGTATCTTAGGGTAGAAGTCACATTGTGACTGACATGACATAACACATCATCTCGAATGATGTCTATCGATTTCCAGGTGAGTATATAGAGTGTATCTAAAGTCTCAACCACTGTGCATTATGTCATTCTGATAGGCGCATAAGGGGATTAGTATCTCAGCATATGCATACGATTGTATCTATCAATCTGCCTACCTTGTTCCCATAGACTGCCAATCTCCATCATTCGATCGGTTACATCCATGCACTATATATACTCTGGAAACTTGACATCAAAGCCTCAACATGAATAGATGGTATTTACATTTGTGCAATTGCACCATACACATTGGGATAGAGCTCCCATTGTGACTAACATGAAGAGGAAACACATCACCTCAAGTGGCGTATATCGATTGCCAGATGGGTATATGAGTAGTATCAAGGGTCTCAGCCTCTGTGCATTATGTCAGATAGGTGCATAAAAGGGATTAGCATCTCAGCAAGTGCACACAATTGTATCAATCAGTCTACCTCCCTTACTCCCATAGACAGCCAATCTCCATCTCTCGTTGGTTACTCTATATATGGAGATCTCAGTTGCTCATGGATTGAATTTATACTTGCTCAATTGCCCGATTTATTACTGTTAGTAGATAAGTGTGAACCAGTCAGAGGAAACAAGCCAGATTGAAATCCTCATTCAGTCCGTTTGGAGCAATCGAGTCAAGACGAAAAATCCACCTCGACTCGATTTGGGTTAATTTTTTGTCGAGGTTACCCCCCCTAATGCTTCTTTTCCATTCCTGAATCCCCCAGAACATGATGTCGAACCTGGATTTTGGGTGTACCTGATTCATGTGTCGTGCAATCGGTGTGTCGTTCCTGTGTTTTATGTCGCCAATGTGTTCTAATACTCGCTCCTTGAGTGCTCTCGTGGTTTTACCCACATACAAAAGTTCACATTTGCACTTAGCCGCATATACGACCCCCTTTGTATTGCATGTGATAAATGAGCGAATGTCAAAAACCCTACCGTTTACTGGGGAGACAAATTGTTTGATTGTGGGCATATATTTGCATGCTTTGCACTTCCCACAATGGAACGATCCTTGTGGTTTAGTAGGTAACCAGGTGCTTTTGTGTTGTTCTGGATTCTTGGAAAACGCACTGTGGACAAGAATGTCCCTCAGGTTGGATGCCCTTCTATATGTTATTAAGGGTCTTGAGGGTAAAATACTAGCTAGATCTTTATCTTTTTTTAATATTGGCCAGTAATGCTCGACAATTTGAAAGACTGAATGGGACTGTTCAGTGAACGTGCCCACCTATCGTGGTGGCATACGTTTAGATGTCTGTGTGTCATGATTGTTAGCCATATCTGTGACTTCAATCGGAGTATTAGCCAGTGTTTGTTGACGCGGGGTATGTTTAGCCCGCAGATATGCCTTTTGTATAACTTCATCTGGGAAGCCTCTGTATCTAAATCTGTCATTCAAAAGTTTACATTCTTTTTCGAACGATTCCTCACTCGAGCAATTTCTCCGCGCTCTGAGGAATTGTCCTATCGGTATGCTCCTGCGCAGCGATCTTGGGTGTGAGCTATCCCATTTTAGTAATGAGTTTGTTGCAGTAGGTTTGCGAAATATTTCTGTCTCTATTTCGCCCTGTTTCCCAATCTTGATTGTGAGATCAAGGAAATTGATGTGTGTATTGCTCACTTCATATGTGAATTTCATTCCAATCTCATTCATATTCAATATAGTTACAAAATCAACAAACAGTTCTTGTGTGCCCTCCCAAAGGATTACAATATCATCAATAAATCTCCCCCAATATGCGATGTGTGCTGTATAAAATTCCAGATCGTTGGAGAAGACGATAGTGTCCTCCCACCAGCCCAGGAACAGATTAGCGTATGAGGGGGCACAAGCCGTCCCCATAGCACTGCCCCTGAGCTGGTGGTACGTCCTCCCTCCAAACCAAAAGATATTATGTGTCAAAATAAATCGTAATAGATGGAGGAGAGTGACATTGTGTTGTTCAAGGTGATTACCCCTTGTTGACAAAAAATATTGTACCGCTTTGAGTCCCAAATCATGTTGTATGTTGCTATACAGCGATTCCACGTCAATACTGGCCAGCAAGGTGTTTGGTGTTACTGTTATACCTTGTAGTCGCGTCAGAACATCCTTTGTATCTTTAAGATACGATGGGAGAGATTCAACAAAGGGGCGAAGAAATTTGTCCACATATTGGCTCACCTGATCGGTCAGGCTCTCACGTCCTGATACGATTGGTCGTCCTGGTGGTGGAAATTTCTCTTTGTGTAGTTTAGGAAGGGCATAAAATACCGCCATTACCGGGTGTTCCGTGGATTTTTTCAGGATCCGTGGGGGGTGCACTATGCTCATTGTATATATGTATAGCACTTTTTGAAAAAGCCGTAGGGTGAAACATGTTAAAGATCATTGTACAATCACTGTGTAAATAGCACTATCACTCCTCTATATGTCCTCCTGATATGTATATGTAGGTGATGGTCTGTACTGACTACAGGCAGCATCTGCTAGCAGTCTACATGACAGCTGATTGAATGCTAGTGGCTACAACCATCTCCTATACCAGCAGGGTTCTAAACCTTTATGTGGAATAGCTACACCACATTAGATGTCTTATTGTGGGGGATAAGCCAAGACCTCCACACTAGAGGTTTTATACATTAATTTGTGAATCTTGTTAGGCACGATTAAAGTTGTGTTTCTTTTACTGACCATTAGGTCCAATAATGTGGAGCCAAATACTCCTATATTGATACTCAAAGGGCTGGTCATTAGTGACCCTGTGTTTGATTATTTTTCCCTGGTATATTTTCTCGGTTGTGTGCATAATCATATATATTTTTCTCAGGTGTGCCGAGCACCATTTTTGGGGTATGGCCTACCTCTCGGAGGACCTCCCAACCATTGAATCCCTCACGCATGCAGCAAGGGATACTTTCCTTACTAATAAAACTGAGAGTGAATGTGACACTGACACCTACAGTGCAAATACTGATGTAGAACCTGTCTTCAGAGATATTTTTAAAACTTACAAAGACTTTACCAGGTCCACATGGGAAGTGGCTAGTTTCAGCGTGTACCTTAAAGAGCAAATCACAGTACGAGGCCTACGAATTCTCACCAAACCCCACTCACACACTCAGGACACTGAGTTTATGAAAGGGTGGGATGAATTAAAAACTAGACAAACTCTTGAACAAATGAAGTATCTCCATGATTATGAATTAAAATATTCTGAGAAATTACGTGCGAAACTGCAAAGTGAACAGAAAGCGTTACTCGAACTGTCTGGTCATCCAGAATTCGAAAAATTTGAATCTAAATTGGAGAGAAAAGTACACGCATATACTGATGAGATTAAAACCCGCAAGCAAAAAAAGTTTTTACGTGATAGCCTTGATTTTAAGAATAATAAGATATACACCTGGGCAGAAAAAGCACAAGGTGAAGGTGGACAGGCGAGTCAGGATGTGAGTGCTTCAGATATCGGGACACAATCTGAAAGCGAGTCCAGCATAGTAGCAGGACCAATTCGACCGAAAAGTAAAAACAAAAGGTATACCCCCAAACATCCTAAAAAAAACCCCCATAGGGGAAATCCACAGGGGTTTTTTTTAGACATATCTCTGAGGACACCAGATCCACAATGTGTAGACATAACAAATTCAGAACCACAGACGAAACAAGGCCTAAGAGATCGAAAGAGATGGGGTTACACGGGCCAAAAAAGAGGCAGGACATACCACCAATGGTAACTGACACATTACCCGCAAATGATACTACAAATGCTATGCGTGTTGTTAATCTGTCTGCATTTCCCCTATCCCCTGTCCAAATATCACTTCTCTCCAAGGGACTATCGTATGTACCTACAGCTAGATACGATGCCTTTGAATGGGTGAAGGACATCAATTTATTTGCGAGAAAACTGGCATTGGTGAAAATGTATGAATCAAAGGAAGCAAAAGAGAAAAAAAGCTCAAAAAATGAAAGGGAAGTCTTGGAGGCATTACATGACCTCCTGAGAGAGAATGTTGAAGGCACTACAGACTTAGCACCACCTAGTGGACAAAAGAAAAAAAGTGTGTTCTGTCCCTCTCTTACTCAGTATCCTCAGATCAGTGCATTTGTGGAGATGGTGACAAGGGCACTGAGGAGACTTGAGTCAGAGACCTTTGCAGGACCGCTACATGATAATCTTAGTAGCAAGGAAAGAAAAGCCCTAGATCTCCTCAGAAAAAATGAACAACTTGTGATTAAACCCGCTGATAAGGGGGGAAATATAGTTTTGATGGACAGAACCATGTATGAACAAATGTGCACGTGCCTGCTGGGGGATGAACAACAATATAGCAAACTACCTCGCAACCCTTTATATGAACATCAGACAGAGCTGCAGACCTTATTAAAGTCCAGATTGGATAGTGGGGGGCTAGATGCAGAGGATTTTGAGATCCTGAAAAAATCCACGGAACACCCGGTAATGGCGGTATTTTATGCCCTTCCTAAAATACACAAAGAGAAATTTCCACCACCAGGACGACCAATCGTATCAGGACGTGAGAGCCTGACCGATCAGGTGAGCCAATATGTGGACAAATTTCTTCGCCCCTTTGTTGAATCTCTCCCATCGTATCTTAAAGATACAAAGGATGTTCTGACGCGACTACAAGGTATAACAGTAACACCAAACACCTTGCTGGCCAGTATTGACGTGGAATCGCTGTATAGCAACATACAACATGATTTGGGACTCAAAGCGGTACAATATTTTTTGTCAACAAGGGGTAATCACCTTGAACAACACAATGTCACTCTCCTCCATCTATTACGATTTATTTTGACACATAATATCTTTTGGTTTGGAGGGAGGACGTACCACCAGCTCAGGGGCAGTGCTATGGGGACGGCTTGTGCCCCCTCATACGCTAATCTGTTCCTGGGCTGGTGGGAGGACACTATCGTCTTCTCCAACGATCTGGAATTTTATACAGCACACATCGCATATTGGGGGAGATTTATTGATGATATTGTAATCCTTTGGGAGGGCACACAAGAACTGTTTGTTGATTTTGTAACTATATTGAATATGAATGAGATTGGAATGAAATTCACATATGAAGTGAGCAATACACACATCAATTTCCTTGATCTCACAATCAAGATTGGGAAACAGGGCGAAATAGAGACAGAAATATTTCGCAAACCTACTGCAACAAACTCATTACTAAAATGGGATAGCTCACACCCAAGATCGCTGCGCAGGAGCATACCGATAGGACAATTCCTCAGAGCGCGGAGAAATTGCTCGAGTGAGGAATCGTTCGAAAAAGAATGTAAACTTTTGAATGACAGATTTAGATACAGAGGCTTCCCAGATGAAGTTATACAAAAGGCATATCTGCGGGCTAAACATACCCCGCGTCAACAAACACTGGCTAATACTCCGATTGAAGTCACAGATATGGCTAACAATCATGACACACAGACATCTAAACGTATGCCACCACGATTGGTGGGCACGTTCACTGAACAGTCCCATTCAGTCTTTCAAATTGTCGAGCATTACTGGCCAATATTAAAAAAAGATAAAGATCTAGCTAGTATTTTACCCTCAAGACCCTTAATAACATATAGAAGGGCATCCAACCTGAGGGACATTCTTGTCCACAGCGCGTTTTCCAAGAATCCAGAACAACACAAAAGCACCTGGTTACCTACTAAACCACAAGGATCGTTCCATTGTGGGAAGTGCAAAGCATGCAAATATATGCCCACAATCAAACAATTTGTCTCCCCAGTAAACGGTAGGGTTTTTGACATTCGCTCATTTATCACATGCAATACAAAGGGGGTCGTATATGCGGCTAAGTGCAAATGTGAACTTTTGTATGTGGGTAAAACCACGAGAGCACTCAAGGAGCGAGTATTAGAACACATTGGCGACATAAAACACAGGAACGACACACCGATTGCACGACACATGAATCAGGTACACCCAAAATCCAGGTTCGACATCATGTTCTGGGGGATTCAGGAATGGAAAAGAAGCATTAGGGGGGGTAACCTCGACAAAAAATTAACCCAAATCGAGTCGAGGTGGATTTTTCGTCTTGACTCGATTGCTCCAAACGGACTGAATAAGGGATTTCAATCTGGCTTGTTTCCTCTGACTGGTTCACACTTATCTACTAACAGTAATAAATCGGGCAATTGAGCAAGTATAAATTCAATCCATGAGCAACTGAGATCTCCATATATAGAGTAACCAACGAGAGATGGAGATTGGCTGTCTATGGGAGTAAGGGAGGTAGACTGATTGATACAATTGTGTGCACTTGCTGAGATGCTAATCCCTTTTATGCACCTATCTGACATAATGCACAGAGGCTGAGACCCTTGATACTACTCATATACCCATCTGGCAATCGATATACGCCACTTGAGGTGATGTGTTTCCTCTTCATGTTAGTCACAATGGGAGCTCTATCCCAATGTGTATGGTGCAATTGCACAAATGTAAATACCATCTATTCATGTTGAGGCTTTGATGTCAAGTTTCCAGAGTATATATAGTGCATGGATGTAACCGATCGAATGATGGAGATTGGCAGTCTATGGGAACAAGGTAGGCAGATTGATAGATACAATCGTATGCATATGCTGAGATACTAATCCCCTTATGCGCCTATCAGAATGACATAATGCACAGTGGTTGAGACTTTAGATACACTCTATATACTCACCTGGAAATCGATAGACATCATTCGAGATGATGTGTTATGTCATGTCAGTCACAATGTGACTTCTACCCTAAGATACAAGGTGCAAGTGTATAATTGTTACTGCTACTTATCTATGTGGAGGCTCTGATGCTGAATTTCCAAAGTGCATGTAATGCATGGATGCAATGCCAGCATTGCAGTGCTCAGATGAGCAATCGAATATACGTTTGATACATATCATGCGTTTATTTGTCACTTTGCATATGGATTGAAGCACAGTCTTATACGGACTAACAGCGCTAGGCCTAATAACATGGGTTGTTGTAACCCCCCCTCCTTTTGGTATGTCTCTACAGCTGACTTTGTGATGTGTCGCAGGTGCAGTCGACATTCATAGCTTATAGGCTCGCCGGCTGCAGGACGCATAGATACGCATCACTTCACACACATCAGAACCCTGATGTGTACCTGAATAGAAATGGTTAATGCATGTAGCCACGCCCTGTGGGTGTGCTTGTCCTCTCTCTCAGTCTATTTAAACCTGCACTGCAAACAGTGCCTCAGCTCTGACTTGGGCTATTTGCTGGGGGACATTTTGCTGGTGGGGGGTGCACTATGCTCATTGTATATATGTATAGCACTTTTTGAAAAAGCCGTAGGGTGAAACATGTTAAAGATCATTGTACAATCACTGTGTAAATAGCACTATCACTCCTCTATATG
>NC_090646.1:47131043-47133543 GCF_040937935.1 Hyperolius riggenbachi | reverse complement strand
GAAAAACAGGAACATTAAACAGGGCCGCCGTTCAGGAGGCATACTAATCTGGTATAAGGAGGAGCTCACAGAGCACATCAAAGCAATCAAACGAGGAGACAGCCACATCTGGATCAAAATAAACAGCTCCATCCTCACCTCTCAGTCTGACATGTACCTGTGTGCAGCATACATCCCCCCAACAGAGTCCCCTTACTACAAACCTGACATCTATGAGGTCCTACAAAGAGAAGCCAGCCACTTCCAGTCTCAGGGCAGAGTGCTCATCTATGGAGACCTCAACGCTAGAACAGGCACAGAGAAGGACTATCTGACCTCTGAGGGAAACACATACATACTTGGAGGAGAGAGCTACTACCAGGAACCAATGCAGACAGCAAGAAACAGCTATGACAAGACAGTAAACAAAAGTGGGAAATCCCTGTTGAACCTGTGCCGGAGCCTCGGCCTATACATAATGAATGGGCGAACCAGGGGTGACTCTCTTGGGAGATTTACTATGAACTCACATGTAGGCAGCAGTGTGGTAGATTATGCTGTCACAGACACAGACCCCATAAACATCAATGCCCTCATAGTCACCCCTGAAACACACCTGTCAGACCACAACCAAATCCTGCTGTACCTGAAATCCACCGATAAACCAACCACACAGCAACCTCACCAGAACGGTCTCTACAAGCTGCCACCATCCTTCAAATGGCCCAAAGAGTCTGCCATCAAATTCACCAACATGACCAACACTGCCAAAATCCAAGAACTGCTGACAAACTTTCATACCAACCTATATGAACTGAACAAACAAGGTGTCAACCATGCAGTGAAGGACTTCAGCAACATCTTATATAACATGGCAGTACTCGCCGGCCTCAAGCAGACCAACTTTAAGAGATCCACAAATAAACAGTCCCAAAAATGGTTTGACAGTGAGTGCAAGGCTCTACGTAATTCTCTAAGGGCAGCCTCTAACCAAAAGCACAGAGACCCCAACAACCAGGACCTAAGGGAAGCCCATGACCACCTACAGAGACAATACAAAGACACCCTCAGGCGGAAAAAACAGAGCCACATCTCCCACAAACTCCAACAGCTGGAGGACTCCCTCCAAGACAACTCATTCTGGGAGACCTGGAACCACATTGGGACAAAGCCCAAGAAAAGCCCTCTCCACATCCAAAATGGCCACATCTGGCTCCACTACTTCAGGGACCTCTACAAAGACATCCCAGAAAATGCCCAAACCCCGGAACAGAAACAAATAGCCGCAAAGCTGAAGGACATGGAGGAGACAATCAAGGACTTTCAAAACCCCCTGGATACACCAATCACGATGGAGGAAATAAGAGAAAGAACAAAGCTGATAAAATGTAAGAAGGCTAGCGGTACCGATGGCATCCTGCCAGAGATGATCAAATACAGCCCCCCGGACATACATGAGGCACTCGCAAGACTTTTCAACCTTATCCTGAGTGCGGGCTCCTTTCCTCAGGCCTGGAGTGAAGGCCTCATAACACCCATCTACAAGAATGGGGACAGATATGATCCAGCAAACTACAGAGGAATCTGTGTCAGCAGTACACTGGGGAAACTGTTTAACAGCATCATCAATAAAAGGATCCTCTCCTTCCTCACACAGCAGGACGTACTCAGCAAAAGCCAAGCTGGGTTCATGCCAAACCACCGCACAACCGACCACATCTACACACTGCACAGCCTTATCAAGACTCATGTCCACAGCTCACGTGGCAAAATACACGCTTGCTTTGTGGATTTTAAGAAGGCGTTTGACTCGGTGTGGCACCCAGGCCTTTTCCTAAAACTCCTAGAGAGCGGAATAGGAGGTAGAATCTATGATGTCATCAAGAGTTCATATACTGGGAACCAATGCAGTGTGAAAGTGGACGGGAAGAGAAGCGCGTTCTTCAAGCAGGGTCGAGGAGTCAGGCAGGGCTGCAGTTTGAGCCCAACGCTCTTTAACATATTTATTAACCAACTGGCTGTAGCCCTGGAATCCTCCCCAGCACCAGGCCTCCTCTTGCATGACCACGAGGTGAAGTTCCTGCTGTATGCAGATGATCTCCTGCTGCTCTCCCCAACAGAAAGGGGCCTACAGGACAGCCTGGCAGTACTGGAGAGTTTCTGCACCACATGGGCACTGCCCATCAACCCAAAGAAGACAAAAGTGATGGTGTGCCAGAGAAAAAAATCTAAAAATGCCCACCTCCTCATTTATATTAAATGGCTGCCCACTGGAGACCACAAACAGTTACACCTACCTGGGGCTGGAAATTATCCAAACTGGGAGCTTTAAACCAGCAGTAGAGGCCCTGAAGGAAAAAGCCTGCAGAACGTTTTATGCCATCAGAAGGCAACTTTACCACCTAAAACCACCGGTGAGAGTCTGGGTAAAGATAATCAACAGCATCATCACCCCAATCCTGCTCTATAGCAGTGAGGTATGGGGCCCGGTCACCTACCCTGACCAATCAAAATGGGACTC
>NC_090646.1:47041043-47126043 GCF_040937935.1 Hyperolius riggenbachi | reverse complement strand
TCGAGCGACCTTTCCATGTCCGTTCACGGAGGCTGTCTCTGTGAACAGCCGGAGAGCCGCCGATCGCGGCTCGCCAGCAAAATGTAAACACGCGGGGAAGAAATCCCCGCTGTTTACATCATACGGCACTGCTGCGCAGCAGCGCCGCAGGGAAGATCGGCGATCCCCTGCCTCTGATTGGCCGGGGATCGCCGTCATTTGATAGGCTGAAGCCTATCCTACAATGCGCAGGACGGATATCCGTCCTGCGCAGCTCAGAGGGGAAGGGAGAGGGAGGGAGAGGGACGGAGCCCTGAAAACGCTGCGGAGCGGGGCTTTGAAGAGCCCCCCCCCGCAAAGCGCAGAGAGCCAGCGGCGATCAGACCCCCCCCAGCAGGACATCCCCCTAGTGGGGAAAAAAGGGGGTAAGTCTGATCGCCCTGGCTGCTTGCTGATCTGTGCTGTGGGCTGGAGAGCCTACGCAGCACAGATCAGCCAGAAAACCACTGGTCGGCAAGTGGTTAAGAGAGGGAAGCCTCAGGATCCTATTGAGGCTTCCCTCTCTACTCAGATGTCCCCCGTCGCTGAGCGCGGCTCCCCTCCCGATCGGGGTCGCGCTCCTTCTCGTCCTGCAGAGTGGCCACGCAGTAGACAAGTAAACAAGGCCATTATAGATGGAGAAGAGCTGCGCACCCCTTTGCGATTAGCGATATTGACATTGTGATATTACAGTTTGAAGAGTGATCTAGCAAACTACAATTAGACTTTTGAAGTAGAGCTTGGCTGATGAGAAGATAAGAATTCCAGATGGCATACATTTAATTGGCCAGCTCTACTACGTTGTAAAAGTAACTCTTGAAGGGAGATAAAACTGATCCTGCTGCCATAACAAACAGTATGATCATATATACCGTAAATGTATGGTCATGCATATTCTGGAAACTAATGATGTTAGGTGTACACTGGCTATACTTGTATACTGCCTGTTTTTCTTGTACAAATGTTAATAAAAATTGTTTAAAAAAAAAAAGGAAGATAAAACTGAACTTTCAACAACTATTGCTTGTTCTCAGCTAATGAAGATTCCATCGTTTGAACCCACCTGCTGCTTCTTCTCCAGCTTCTCCAACCTGTCCCTCTCCTTCTCCTTCTCCAGAGCCTTGCTCTTCACCAGGATGGTGGTTGTCTTCTCCGACGGCACCTTCTTGTTGAGGATTTTGGCCATGGCATCGGCCCAGCCCTTGTTCTGGTCGCCATCGGGCTCAGATTCCTCTTCGGATTTCTCCTTGGTGGCTCCTGGTTGGACAACATCGTTATCGGAGGAGAAACTGTCATCAGCAAAATCGGAGCTGTCCTCGGAGCCTGTGGGGAGCAAGCAGAGGGTGGAAATCAAACCACATGGTAGGGACATAGTTTGGAACCAAAGACATCCACAACCACTACACAGGCATCACACACTCACACCATAAAAATACTATTTATGTCTGGTTAACCGACTCCGCCAAGGAGAACCTCTTTTAAATATGTTATATTATACTAGCAGACTCAAGCCCGTTTAAAAACGGGCTCTAGGGTCTGTGTTTTTCGCCGCCGCATGTACTGCACACGCACCAGCCGCACACCCGCTCACACGCCTGGCTCCCTGGCCCCGTCCTCCTGTCTGAGAGGCTGGGTCCATGCTGCGCACATGCGCAGTAGCAAAAAGCACAGATCCAGCTACGCAGGGACAGTTGCCTATTATTATTTAGGACTAGTAGACCTAAGCCCGTTTAAAAACAGGCTGTAGGTCTGTGTTTCTGCCACCCGCAAACGCGCGCACACCAGCCGCACACCTGGCTGCCCGCTCATCCGCCTCACATCTGGCCGCCCGCTCCCGTCCGGCTCCCTGGTCCCGTCCTCTTGTCTCTGTGAGGCTGGGTCTGTGCTGCGCACATGCGCAGTAGCAAAAAGCACGGACCAGCTACACAGAGACAGCACACACAGGGACACAGGGGTTTTATTATATAGGATTATATATTCTAAGCAGGAGAGTTGGCTTTCAGCTTCAGAGGAGAACCTTATCAAGTGCTAATAGGCTGGGCAAGTAACAGGAATAATATATTAGTAATTTAAAAGCCTTTTAAACATGCATTGCCCCTTCAAAATGTATTGTACACAATGATTAGTGTTTTGAAACGCCATCACCAACCTCCCGCCTAATCTACCTAACCCAGAGACTGTGAACTTGGAGCAAACCCCTCCTTAAAGGACACCTGAGGTGACATGATGAGATAAACTGTTGTGCGTTTCTTTTTTTTCCCCTTTCTCTGCTTGAAAGAGTTAATCATCAGGTATGTAAGTGGCAGTTCCTGACTGGGTCAGACTACAGTGTGACCCTCACATATAAGAAATTGCAACTATAAAACCCGTTCCTGGCAGAAAACGGCTTCTGAGAGCAGGAAAGAGATAAAAACGGTTAATAGTTCATAAATTTGAGCTCTGGCATAATTCAATGAATGTGTCATTGAGCAAAACAGTAAAAACTTAAAAAGTAGATTTAAATATAAAATACAACTGTAGAATACATTAAAAAGTCATTTTTAGGAGGAGGAGGATAGATACAATTGTTTATTTCATTAGTTTATTTTCACCTTGGGTGTCCTTTAAAGTGGACCTGAACTCTTGCACAGGGCTGAAGGAAACATATAGAAAAGCACTCTGTATATATTTAGAGCGTTTAGGGCCCGTTCACACTGGCGACTGCCAGGCATTACTCGGCATTTCGGTGACTTTCTGTGGCGATCAGATCAGCCTTTTTTACCCCCGCAGGGGAACACAGAGATAGGCGGTTAAGCGACCCTGGAAGCTGCATGTTGCTTCCAAGGTCGGCTGAAACGCCAGGAAAAATTAGGAACAGAATGTGGCGTTCGCACAAATGATGGTAAAAGTACAGAAGAAGCGCTGCCGTTCACTTGAAAGGGCATCGCTTAACCGCCGAGCATCTCCGACGGCGGAAAACGACCTACAGTCGCCTGTGTGAACCGGCCCTAATCCCCCCTGATCTGTGACTAAGCACAAGTTGTAATTTGATCCCTCAGCTGCCTGCCACGGCAGAGACGTAATTGGTAAACACAGGATGTTAATATGTCTGCTTCCAGAAAAGCAGGAAGTAGACACAAATCCTGCAATAAATCTGCAGTATCAGCTTTTTCTACTGACAAGCACAAGTATCCAGCATCAGGTGATCCCAGTCGTTGCCGAACACTGGGGACTTTGCTGTAATAGCCTCATCTAGCTTTACGGATTTTTGCTTTGTAACGTTTTCCCCAGAGCTCCCCTTTAGGCTAATCCCATTCACTCATGTAGGTAAGATTCCTTTAACAAGATCCAGATTTGAAAGCTACATCAGAGGCCCAGAGTGAAATATTTGCTTGTAATGACCTTAAACCTGGGGTGCCGCTTTGAGACGCCGCAGGTGGCCCGTCTTAGGCGATAACACAGAACAGATCTCCGGAGAATGGAGCAGAGACGTGTTTAGATTTCTCTTCCAAGGAGAGCCCCCCGGGGTGGTGCCAGGACCCCCGCTGCCACCACTCCGTACCTGCCGCTGCGTAACGCCACCAGGGTTAAATCACGGATGATTTCTGAAGCACACGGTGTATAGAAACCACACAATGCTTTGCCAACAATGCCCGGCAAGGGAAATTAGCACTTGTGTCAAAGCCCAAGCATGTTCTGCACAAGAGCGACTTCAAACAAACATCAATTCTTCTGTTATTCAAAAGAGTTCAGGTAAGTCAGCTATGACCTAGTTACAAAGAGGAAAAAAAAAGGTCGGTGGTGTTGTGTACAGAAAGCGACAAGGGGGGGAAAATCAGCCGAAGATCCTAAATGACTCAAACTGTATAGCGCCAGATAGAAACCCAACGCTCCAGAAGTTTAAAGCATTCCCTTATTCTACGGTAATACGGTCAAAGGAAAGTGAAACTTTCGTAATGGAATTTCTGTAGACCTAGATAAGTTGAACAAGTCTTTAAGGTTTAAAGCAAGGATAGGGAACCTATGGCTCAGGAGACAGATGTGGCTCTTTTGAGGGCTACATCTGGCTCACAGACAAATCAGTAGGGGTTGATTCACTAAGCTACACTGCTCAAGCAGCACAGCTCAGTGTGGCAGCGCAAGTAAATTTGCTGCTGTAGCATGCACTAACTTACTCGCGCTCCCCCCAAAACGAACAGCTGCTTCAATTGTCCCACCCTGGATCCTGTCAGGTCCAGTGACTTTGTAGGACGAGATCCCCGCACTTTGATTGGTCCAATAAGCTGTCTGTCACTTGACAAGCAGCCTATTGGGCCAAAGTGCGGGGATCTCGTCCTTCAAAGCGAATCAACCCCCAGTTAGCTGGCTAATTGTACAAGCTGTTAGTTGGCATTTCTCCTGTCTGGGAAATAGCTGATGTTGCTGAAACACAAGAGAAGCTGAAGACGTGTCTGACACTTCTGCTGCCCGGCAGATCAACTGTATACACATCATGGCAACCGGGATGTGAGCCCTCTGCTGCGCATGCGCATGATCCCAGTTTGAAACATACTGTATGGCTCTCACGGAAATACATTTTAAAATATGTGGTGCTTATGGCTCTCTCAGCCAAAAAGGTTCCTGACCGCTGGTTTAAAGTGAACCCGAGGTGAAAATAAACTGAGGAGATAAACAATTGAATCCGTCATCCAACTCCTAAAAATTACCTCTTTTTTTTTTAAGACATCTCATGGTTTTATTGTATGTATAAACATTAACAAAGTAGATTTATTGCTCAATTGCAGTGTCTCAATCATCCTATAGCGAAAATACATTAACTACTACTGACCTGTATATCTATCCCTTGCAGTCAGAAGCCCAGTTATTTGCTTAGGAAAGTGTTTTATAGCTGTAATTTGTGATGGACTCTATAGCCTGACTGAAGAAAAAAACAGTTGCATAAATGGATATGGACTCTTTCAGGCAGGGGGAAAAAAAAAAAAAAAAAAAAAGGGGGAGCACAGCATAAGTATGTGTTCTTGCCACTGTATATAACCTCTCAATATGCAGACTGCCTTGCAGTCTAATCCCATTGGTGGATTTTGGTTCATGAATATTCATGTATGCTAATGTTGCAGTTTTCCATCAGGTCCTCCTTTTGAGTATATATACTGAGTGTCTGGTACAAATGAATGTAGTGTGTTCCTGATGCCATCTGATGAAAGAACTTTGTTCTGTAACGCCGTGCGTAAAAAAGGCATAAAAAAATTAGTGTGGGCCGGCACACTAATTTTTTATGACTTTTTTTTAAATAAAATAATTTTAGACGGTGCGGATCCTGAAAACTTATTTGGATTTGACTCCGGCCTATTCCAGGGGAGATCACAGCACATCACTATCCATTGGTGCTATCACACCCTTTTTTCATATATACATAACCTCTCAACACATCATATGTCATCTCAGGTACATTAACCAGCTTGGCGGTAATGTCGAGCTCAGCTCGTCCATTACCGCCAGAGGGCGCCGCTCAGGCCCCGCTGGGCCGATTTTAATAATTTAAACCCCCGAGACCCCATGCGCAGCTTGGCCAATCAGTGCCAGGCAGCGCTGAGGGGTGGATCAGGACTTCCTGTGACATCACGACGTCGATGACGTCATTCCGTTCGTCGCCATGGCGACGGGGGAAGCCCTAAAAGAAATCCCATTCAGAACAGGATTTCTTTACGGGCATACGCGCCGGCGGCGATCGGAGGGGTGGGAGGGAGGCCGCAGGGAGGGGGGCATCATGTAGCTAGCGCCACCCTGGCAGATTTAATAGAACGCCAGGGTCGTTAAGGCCCTTTCACACAAAACGTGAGTACTCGCAGTCTAATACTTACCAGGACTGTTGAATTGGTACAAAAATCACCTGACTCCTCAGTTTATTGAAACCACTGACGCCAACTCCAGGTACCCAAAAAATTGCTCCGACTCCACAGCCCTGTACACCAGGCTTTAGGCAAGGTCAGGGAGTGTACACTAGAAAAGGGCACTGCAGTAATTTGTGTGGCCGGAAAGCCGCTAGTAGAATATCAATAGACAAATTCTTCTATTGGCAGTAGCTACTTCAGATACTAAAATATCAGTAATTTTTAGTGAATTAGTGAAGGGCTCTTACACAGTGGGACTTTGTGTTGCAGGGGACGTTAAGGTCACATAACGTTCCCCTAACGCAACGCATGCTGGTGCTAAAGTTGGACGCTACATAGAGATGAGTTATGCGTCTCTTGCTGCGCCGTTTTCGTTCCATACTGGTAGAACGGAAAAAAAAGACTGTGGAGACCTCGTGATCGGAACACTCCGCATCACGTGGTCCTGCCAGCCAATCGTCGCACAAAGCGGCCGCTCCAGAAAGTAAACAGCACAGTGCAGTGAATATTAAGTAGCCATGTGGCTACTCACAATAGCATTACTGAGCATGTGCAAACAGTCTAGCACGGCTAAGACCGCGTATAACGCACAGCATGCTGCACCTTCTCAGAACGTCCAGCGTTACACTGTAACGCAACGTGGGCACTGTGAACAGCCCATTGATTTTTCATTACTGTGATTTGGGCTGTGTTACAGGCTGCTCTAACGTGCGCCTGTAACGTCTCACTGTGAAAGCAGCCTGACTCCTTCCAACCACAATTTCCACCAATATGAGCGCTGCCAATTAAATACTCCCTCTCCTCCACAATTTATCTGGTTTTAGCCCCGCTGTTTATAGTCCTTCTGCAGCTCCCAAATTTTTTCCAGAGTAAAAGGAGCCATAAATTACTTTTCTCCTATGTTGCTGTCACTTACAGTAGGTAGTAGAAATATGACAGAAGCGACAGGTTTTGGACCAGTCCATCTCTTCATGGGGGAATTCTCAGGGATTTATTTTCAAAAGCACTTAGTGAATGGCAGTTGCTCTGTCCAACTGCCAAAAAACTGTGTAGCGAGCAGGGAAGCTGGCCAGCGTCATTGTTTAAAACCTTTTTAGGAAATATCTTTATAAAGAATAAAAGCCTTGCTGAGAATCCCCTATGAAGAGATGGACTAGTCCAGGCATGGGCAAACTTGGCCCTCCAGCTGTTGAGAAACTACAAGTCCCACAATGCATTGCAGGAGTCTGACAGCCTCAGTCATGACTCAAAGGCAAATGCATTGTGGGAATTGTAGTTCCTTAACAGCTGGAGGGCCAAGTTTGCCCATGCCTGGACTAGTCCAAAACCTGTCACTTCTGTCAGATTTCTACTACCTACTGTTAGTGACAGCAAAATAGGAGAAAAGTAATTTATGGCTCATTTTACTCTGGAAAAAATGTACTTTGTTTTTGTCTATGTTTGCACATATTTTAAATTTTACAATTTTTTGCCATAGTGCCCCTTTAACACCTGGATGCTGCAGTTGATATATCGGTCTGTGCAATGTCAATTTTATCAAAGCCCTTATGGCATCCATATTACCTGCTTTTCATGCCCCCGATGAAGGACCTGCGTGTCCGTAACATGTAATGCTTCCGTTCTGAAATACAAGCTTCTTTGCAGCCAGTGGTGTGCTGCCTGCCTCTCCTTTGCTTTTGGTTGTGTCCAGGACCGTGTGAGCAATCCGGTAGAGGCCTGGCACCAGCAGATCCCAAGACCTGGGTAGCTACTTCCTTGGAATTTTGTACTGGTGTCCTGTACACAGTTGCCTGACTGTCCTGCTGACCCCTCTGCCTCTATTACTTTTAGTCGCAGGCCCTGAACAAGCACGCAGTTGAGATGTTTCTGAAAAAAATCTGACAAGGTTTGCCACATGCTTGTTTCAGATGTGCGATTCAGACGCTACTGATGCCTGAAAGATCAGCAGGACTGCCAGGTAACTGGTAGTGTTTAAAAGGAAATAAATATGCCAGCCTCCATAGCTCTCCTACTTCAGGCTCCCTTTAATAGTCTCCTTGGCCAAGTTTCATCCAGCAACCATAAAAGTTTGAGGGCTGGTTCACACTTAAGTACTTTTCAGCGCTTTGCGGATTACTGGCGATCAGCAAAGCGTTGCTGCTTATGTAGCTTAGAGGAATACAAAAATGAAAAAACCGAGAGCCCAATATAGTGTAGTATGTTATGTAAAGGAAATATGACAAAACGTTTACGAGTATTATACTCACAAGTCTGGGTTACCACAAAGGCAACCACTGAAAGTGCAGGTGGGGAGAATTATGACCTGACCCCACTCAGGTATTAAGAAGTCGCTCTCTGTAGATAGAAGTGGGGATGTACCCCTCCACCAGGGGTGGACTAGATCAAAAGATAACTGATAGTAACAGAGGCGCCAAATTAGAATAAAATAATTTAAAAACCGTTTAAAAGGAGGGGGGTTGGTGGTTACCACCCTCAGATATATAATGACCAGCCAATTACAGTTAGCGCTGGACCTCTCGAGTGACACAGTCGTGTGTATCTCCAACACTGATTGCCTGATGAAGCGGGCTCTTGACCCGTGAAATGCGTTGCATGCCTGGAGAATTTATAATAAATTTTATTATTTATGTATAACGACTTATTGGCTGGTCATTATATATCTGAGGGTGGTAACCACCAACCCCCCTCCTTTTAAACGGTTTTTAAATTATTTTATTCTAATTTGGCGCCTCTGTTACTATCAGTTATCTGTTGCTGCTTATGTGTCCCTATGGGATCATTCTCACTGCAGCACTCGCGATTTGCAAACGCGCTGCATGCAGTGCTTCAGAGGCGATTGTGTTGCGATTCTTGTTTTGTTGAACGGGAATCAAAACACAAATCGCGGCAAAACCTACAGTAAGGCTGTGTCCCCACTTGAGCTTAAAGCGGGACTGTCACCATAAAAATCAAAATTCAACAGCAACTGGTCTGAGTGTATTAAGTGATAAAGATGCTAATCCTGCGTGGGAGTGTCTGCAGACTCTGGGAGGAGAGTGGGTAATGAATACACAATTAGCAAAAGGGGGAAAAAAGTGAGGAAATGATGTCAAGAGGTCAAAGGCAACAAAGATGGAAACTGCCCAGAATAGGATTCTCGGTTTTTCCTTTATAAAATTCTACTTATATATGTTTTTTATTTCTAGGTTAACATGGGTGTCACTTTAAAAATGTACTTTTTTTTGTCCATTGTCTGCTTATTGCAAAACTGACAGTAAATGGCTTCTATTTTATATATTGGAGCCGTTCCCACTTGTCAGCCTGCAACGGATCCAAACCGTTGCGGAAAGCGGACTGCACTTCTGTGCAGTCTAGGATAATCCCGGAAGAGCAGATGTGGCCCCCATATAGCCTAGGCCTAGGGGGTAACATCTGTCTCGGGCTCTAGCCTGACCATCAGAGCAGACGTCTGTGCAGTAGGGCGGACACGATCAGGCTCGGCCATTTCCGCTGGAGCCCGAGGGGAAGAGGGTACTGCGCCTGTGCTGGAGCGCAGAGGTAAATCATGCAGTCTGCTACTGTTCAGGGTGAACCACCGCTGGATCAGGGCTGCACAGGACGACAGGGCAAGCCTCATTAGGATCTGGAGACTTCCCCCACAGGTAAGTACTTCCCAGGGGCAACTTTCTTTATTAAAGGTTTCCTTTAAATGGAAATAAAGTTGGCAACCTCCAAATACATCTTGCTTAAAGAGACTCGGAGATGAATTAAAATAATAGATCTATACATACATGTGGCTTCCTCCAGCCTCATCCATATGGATTGCTCCCACGCCACCACCCTCTGCAGTCTCTATCGCTGGTACCGGGTCTCGTAACTTCGGCCAGTTTTACACATGCGCAGTGACTCCCTCGTCTCCTGCCTCATGCACGCTCCTGCGCAGTATGTGTCGACTGGCCGAAGTTATTGGACCCAGTACCAGCGATAGAGATGGCTGAGGAGGGTGGTGTGTGAGCGATCCATGCAGATGGGGCTGGAGGAAGCCGCAGGTATGTATAAATCTATTATCTTAATTCATCTCTGAGTCTCTTTAAATGGAACCTAAACTGAGAGGGATGTGGATTTTTCCTTGTAAACAGTACCAGTTGCCTGGCAGCCCTGCTGATCTCTTTAGCTGCAGTAGTGGCTGAATCACACACCTGAAATAAGAATGCAGCTAATCCAGTCTGACTTCAGTCAGAGCACCTGATCTGCATGCTTGTTCAGGGGCTGTGGCTGAAAGTATTGGAGACACAGGATCAGAAGGAGAGCCGGGCAACTGGTATTATTTAAAAAGGAAAAATCCATATCCTTCTCAGTTTAGGTTCCCTTTAAGGCTCCCTTTAAAGAGAGTTTCACTTACCTGGGGCTTCTATCAGCCCCCTGCAGCCATGCTGTGCCCACACAGCCACTCACTGATGCCCCACCGTGGGCTATTTTCGTGCCACTTCGCAGCTCTGACCGCACGTTTCCTTCCCGTCCGAAATTGTGCACAGGATGCTATTGCAGATGGCAATGCGAAGGCTACCAGTGGCCAGAGCTAAACAAGCACACGAAACTATCCCGCAGCGGGAGACCGGGGCATCGTTGAGTGGCTGCCTGGGCACAGGACGGCAGCCGGGGGCTGCTAAAAAGACCCAGGTAAGTGAAATTTTTTTTTAAGCTTTATCTCATCAGTTTAACCACATAACGACCGCCCCCAGCCGATGGGCGGCGGCAAAGTCTGGGCCCAAACGACCGCAATACGCCCATCGGCGGGGGCGGCTGCGGGAGTGGCTATGCGGCGATCGCGTCATTCGTGACGCGATCAGCCGCCGGGGACTGGCTCCGCCCCCCGTTCGCCGTAACCCGCCGGCCGTTCGGAAGCGCCGGCGGGTTACTGGCATCCGGATCGCCGCTGCAACAGTGTATAATAGGCTTTGTAATGTATACAAAGCCTATTATACTGGCTGCCTCCTGCCCTGGTGGTCCCAGTGTCCGAGGGACCACCAGGGCAGGCTGCAGCCACCCTAGTCTGCACCAAACACACTGATTTCCCCCCCCCCTGCCCCCTGATCGCCCACAGCACCCCTCAGACCCCCCCCTGCCCACCCCCCAGACCACTGTTTGCACCCAGTCACCCTCCTAATCACCCATCAATCACTCCCTGTCACTATCTGTCAACGCTATTTTTTTTTTAAGTCCCTAATCTGCCCCCTACTCCCTCCTGATCACCCCCCCACCCCTCAGATTCTCCCCAGACCCCCCCCCCCCCGTGTACTGTATGCATCTATCCCCCCTGATCACCTGTCAATCACCTGTCAATCACCTGTCAATCACCTGTCAATCACCCGTCAATCACCCCCTGTCACTGCCACCCATCAATCAGCCCCTGATCTGCCCCTTGCGGGCAATCTGATCACCCCCCCACACCAATAGATCGCCCGCAGATCCGACATCAGATCACCTCCCAAATCCATTGTTTACATCTATTCTCTCCTCTAAACACCCACTAATTACCCATCAATCACCCCCTATCACCACCTGTCACTGTTACCCATCAGATTAGACCCTAATCTGCCCCTTGCGGGCACCCAATCACCTGCCCACACGCTCAGATTGCCCTCAGACCCCCCCCTTATCAATTCGCCCGTGCAATATTTACATCTGTTCTCCCCTGTAATAACCCACTGATTACCTGTCAATCACCCATCAATCACCCCCTGTCACTGCCACCCATCAATCACCCCCTGTCACTGCCACCCATCAATCAGCCCCTAACCTGCCCCTTGCGGGCAATCTGATCACCCACCCACACCAATAGATCGCCCGCAGATCCGACATCAGATCACCTCCCAAATCCATTGTTTACATCTATTCTCTCCTCTAAACACCCACTAATTACCCATCAATCACCCCCTATCACCACCTGTCACTGTTACCCATCAGATTAGACCCTAATCTGCCCCTTGCGGGCACCCAATCACCTGCCCACACGCTCAGATTGCCCTCAGACCCCCCCCTTATCAATTCGCCCGTGCAATATTTACATCTGTTCTCCCCTGTAATAACCCACTGATTACCTGTCAATCACCCATCAATCACCCCCTGTCACTGCCACCCATCAATCACCCCCTGTCACTGCCACCCATCAATCAGCCCCTAACCTGCCCCTTGCGGGCAATCTGATCACCCACCCACACCAATAGATCGCCCGCAGATCCGACATCAGATCACCTCCCAAATCCATTGTTTACATCTATTCTCTCCTCTAAACACCCACTAATTACCCATCAATCACCCCCTATCACCACCTGTCACTGTTACCCATCAGATTAGACCCTAATCTGCCCCTTGCGGGCACCCAATCACCCGCCCACACCTCAGAACGCCCTCAGACCCCAGCCCTGATCACCTCGCCAGTGCATTGCTTGCATCTATTTCCCCCCTCTAATCACACCTTGAGACACCCATCAATCACCTCCTGTCACCCCCTAGCACACCTACCCATCAGATCAGGCCCTAATTTGCCCCGTGTGGGCTCCTGATCACTCGGCCAAACCCTCAGATCCCCCTCAGACCCCCTTCCGATCACCTCCCCAGTGCATTGATTGCATCTATTTTCCCCTCTAACCGCCCCCTGAGACACCCATCAATCACCTCCTGTCACCCCCCTAGCACTCCTATCCATCAGATCAGGCCCAATACATCCTGTCATCTAAGAGGCCACCCTGCTTATGACCGATTCCACAAAATTTGCCCCCTCATAGACCACCTGTCATCAAAATTTGCAGATGCTTATACCCCTGAACAGTCATTTTGAGAAATTTGGTTTCCAGACTACTCAGTTTTGGGCCCGTAAAATGCCAGGGCAGTATAGGAACCCCACAAGTGACCCCATTTTAGAAAGAAGACACCCCAAGGTATTCTGTTAGGTGTATGATGAGTTCATAGAATATTTTATTTTTTGTCAAAAGTTAGCGGAAATTGGATTGTTATTGTTTTTTTCACAAAGTGTCATTTTTCACTAACTTGTGAGAAAAAATAAAATCTTCTATGAACTCACCATACCCCTAACGGAATACCTTGGGGTGTCTTCTTTCTAAAATGGGGTCACTTGTGGGGTTCCTATACTGCCCTGGCATTTTAGGGGCCCTAAACCGTGAGGAGTAGTCTAGAAAACAAATGCCTCAAAATGACCTGTGAATAGGACGTTGGGCCCCTTAGCGCACCTAGGCTGCAAAAAAGTGTCACACATGTGGTATCGCCATACTCAGGAGAAGTAGTATAATGTGTTTTGTGGTGTATTTTTACACATACCCATGCTGGGTGGGAGAAATCTCTCTGTAAATGGACAATTGTGTGTAAAAAAAATCAAAAATGTGTCATTTACAGAGATATTTCTCCCACCCAGCATGGTTATATGTAAAAATACACCACAAAACACATTATACTACTTCTTCTGAGTACGGCGATACCACATGTGTGACACTTTTTTGCAGCCTAACTGTGCTAAGGGGCCCAAAGTCCAATGAGTACCTTTAGGATTTCACAGGTCATTTTGAGACATTTGGGTTCAAGACTACTCCTCACGGTTTAGGGCCCCTAAAATGCCAGGGCAGTATAGGAACCCCACAAGTGACCCCATTTTAGAAAGAAGACACCCCAAGGTATTCTTTTAGGTGTATGATGAGTTCATAGAAGATTTTATTTTTTGTCACAAGTTAGCGGAAATTGATATGTATTGTTTTTTTTTCACAAAGTGTCATTTTCCGCTAACTTGTGACAAAAAAAAAATCTTCTATGAACTCACCATACTCCTAACAGAATACCTTGGGGTGTCTTCTTTCTAAAATGGGGTCACTTGTGGGGTTCCTATACTGCCCTGGCATTTTAGGGGCCCTAAACCGTGAGGAGTAGTCTAGAATCCAAATGCCTCAAAATGACCTGTGAATAGGACGTTAGGCCCCTTAGCGCACCTAGGTTGCAAAAAAGTGTCACACATGTGGTATCGCCGTACTCAGAAGAAGTAGTATAATGTGTTTTGGGGTGTATTTTTATACATACCCATGCTGGGTGGGAGAAATCTCTCTGTAAATGGACAATTGTGTGTAAAAAAAATCAAATAATTGTCATTTACAGAGATATTTCTCCCACCCAGCATGGGTATGTGTAAAAATACACCCCAAAACACATTATACTACTTCTCCTGAGTACGGCGGTACCACATGTGTGGCACTTTTTTGCACCCTAAGTGCGCTAAGGGGCCCAAAGTCCAATGAGTACCTTTAGGATTTCACAGGTCATTTTGCCACATTTGGTTTCAAGACTACTCCTCACGGTTTAGGGCCCCTAAAATGCCAGGGCAGTATAGGAACCCCACAAATGACTCCATTTTAGAAAGAAGACACCCCAAGGTATTCCGTTAGGAGAATGGCGAGTTCATAGAAGATTTTATTTTTTGTCACAAGTTAGCGGAAAATGACACTTTGTGAAAAAAAACAATTACAATCAATTTCCGCTAACTTGTGACAAAAAAAAAAAATCTTCTATGAACTCACCATACATCTAACGGAATACCTTGGGGTGTCTTCTTTCTAAAATGGGGTAATTTGTGGGGTTCCTATACTGTCCTGGCATTTTAGGGGCCCTAAACCGTGAGGAGTAGTCTTGAAACGAAATTTCTCAAAATGACCTGTGAAATCCTAAAGGTACTCATTGGACTTTGGGCCCCTTAGCGCAGTTAGGGTGCAAAAAAGTGCCACACATGTGGTATCGCCGTACTCAGGAGAAGTAGTATAATGTGTTTTGGGGTGTATTTTTCCACATACCCATGCTGAGTGGGAGAAATATCTCTATAAATAGACAATTGTGTGTAAAAAAAATAAAAAAATTGTCATTTACGGAGATATTTCTCCCACCCAGCATGTGTATGTGTAAAAATACACCCCAAAACACATTATACTACTTTTCCTGAGTACGGCAATACCACATGTGTGGCACTTTTTTGCGGCCTAACTGCGCTAAGGGGCCCAAAGTCCAATGAGCATCTTTAGGCTTTACAGGGGTGCTTACAATTAGGCACCCCCCAAATGCCAGGACAGTAAACACACCCCACAAATGACCCCATTCTGGAAAGTAGACACTTCAAGGTATTCAGAGAGGAGCATAGTGAGTCCGTGGCAGATTTCATTTTTTTTTGTCGCAAGTTAGAAGAAATGGAAACTTTTTTTTTTTTTTTTTTTTGTCACAAACTGTCATTTTCCGCTAACTTGTGACAAAAAATAAAATCTTCTATGAACTCACCATGCCTCTCACTGAATACTTTGGGATGTCTTCTTTCCAAAATGGGGTCATTTGGGGGGTATTTGTACTATCCTGGAATTTTAGCCCCTCATGAAACATGACAGGTGCGCAGAAAAGTCAGAGATGCTTGAAAATGGGAAAATTCACTTTTGGCACCATAGTTTGTAAACGCTATAACTTTTACCCAATCCAATAAATATACACTGAATGTTTTTTTTTTTATCAAAGACATGTAGCAGAATAACTTTCGCGCTCAAATGTATAGGAAATTTTACTTTATTTGAAAAATGTCAGCACAGAAAGTTAAAAAAGTCATTTTTTTGACAAAATTCATGTCTTTTTTGATGAATATAATAAAAAGTAAAACTCGCAGCAGCAATCAAATAGCATCAAAAGAAAGCTGTATTAGTGACAAGAAAAGGAGGTAAAATTCATTTAGGTGGTAGGTTTTATGACCGAGCAATAAACCGTGAAAGCTGCAGTGGTCTGAATGGAGAAAAAGGCTCTGGTCCTTAAGGGGCGAAAAGACTGTGGTCCCGAAGTGGTTAATGTGGACCTGAACTCAGAACTTCCGCTCTGCTCTAAAAGATAAGCAACAGCATAATAACCCTTAAAGAAAAACATTTTGTTACAGATGATACAAATCCTGCAATAAATCTGCAGTGTCTACTTCCTGCTTTCATTGAAGCAGGCATATTGTTAACATCCTGTATTTACAGATGAGCTCTCTGCTGTGGCAGGCAGCTGACAAATCTGAGGGATCAAATTTCAACTTGTGCTTAGGAACAGATGAGGGGGAATTAGACAGGCTAACCTCTCTAAATACATACAGGGTGAATTTTTCTGTTTTTCTTGTCTTGTGCAAGAGTTCAGGTCCACTTTAAAACAACACACACACACCACACACACACACACACACACACACACACACACACACACACACACACACACACACACACACACACACACACACACACACACACACACACACACACACACACACACACACACACACACACACACTCCAATCCAGGTCAGTATTGCTCCTAGAGGTGGAATGACAGGGCAGTCCTCCCAGCCGGCTAACAGCCTCTGTACGGTGAAAAGGAACAGTAAAGACCGATACTGCCTGGCGTGCAGAGATCCGCAGCTCCCCTCCTCCACCCGCCGCCCATGAAGCCTCCTCTCCCCCTCCTCCGCATCAGCCACCAACCTGCAGCCACAGAAGCCTCCACACTCTCCATCTCTGCTCCACAACACACGTGCTGCCGTCTTCCGGGATGGCACTTCCTGCCTGGCTGCCAGCACTCCGCTCCCTGAGCGGCCATCTTAAGGTTGGGAACGTTTCACTCCTTGGAAATACCGCCATCTGGTGGCCGCCAGGCAGTATTTATCCACTGTGCTACTTTTCCTACCGCGTAGTGCTGTACACATACCTCCCAACTTTTTCAGATGAGAAAGAGGGACGCCCATGTCACATCCCTAGTCACGCTTACGATAAAGATTTCATAATAAAAATATGTTTTATAATTCAAACCACACTAGTCCTTTCTATCCTGGTTCATTTTCCTTTATTTTAACATTTATATCAATTTAAAGGATGGGAATAAACTTTAGAGTCAGTCAAACATTTTTTCGCAGAGAAATATATATACCGGGGCCCTTGGGCCAGACGGGCCCACCCTCAACCACAGTATTCACTCCCTATTGGTTCTGTGCTGGTAATAATCACTTCTATAGATGCTATGAATAGTGGTAATCATTAACAAGCTGTTCCTCATCTCCTTCTTGCACCTCTTGCGAAATTTTGCGTACATTTTCGCAATTACGTCTATACGTAATTATGATTGGTAAACTCAAATGATTTTGTACACACATTCATAATTTCGCGTAATTATGTGCCAACTTTGGCAGACAATAACAAAGCCCTCATACATGCTATTTACAACAAAATTGCTACATAAGTTAAAGGGGTTCTGTGGATAGTGGAAAAAAAAAAAAAAGAATTTGGAAAAGCTGACTCATGTACCCTGCATGGCACATGTGCTGAATCTAGTCATTCAAAGATTTGTGTCAAAGTACCCAGGCTTAGAGGACATCCTGAAGCAGGCCAGGAAGTTGTGTGGGCATTTCAGGCTTACATGGCCATGGCACACTTTGCCGAGATTCAGCGGAGAAACAAGTTGCCGGTGAGACGCCTCATTTATGATAGCCTGACTTGCTGGAATTCGACCCTCCTTATGTTCTCTCGCCTGCTAGAACAGGAGAAAGCCGTCACCCAGTACCTCTACAACCACAGTAGAAGGACACAGTCTAGGGAGATGGGGATGTTCTGGCTCAACAACTGGACACTCATGCGAAATGCATGCCGGCTCAGGTGGCCGTTTGAGGAGGTGATCAACCTGGTGAGTCGCAGTGAAGGCACCATCAGCGACTTGTTCCCGTACCCGATTCTCGTTAAAGGCAAGTGGTGTCATCTCTGGTACACAGCGCTGGGTCATGGGTCCATCTGACCACAGATGCCTGGTCTGCAAAGCTTGGTAAGGGCAGGTACATTACTTATACAGCAAATGGGTCCTTACTGGGATGTGTGGTGGTGGTAGCCTGTTCTCAGGCTCCCACTCCGGACCGGATTTGAACCCTGATTCCCCGGCCATTACCCGTGGTCACTCACAATGGCAGACTTGCCCTCCATAACAGATTCTCGTTACAGGTACTGATCAGCCAGCAGAACATGTAATTTAAAAAAAATAGATGTGTAAGCTTTAACAATGGTAGAAAAAGAACCATCGAAAGTTGATAAGGCAGTCAGACATTACCTGATATCTGAGGAAGAGCAATCTCGCCATGTTGCGCAGTAGTCCAGCACAGCCGTCACTACACAAACAGCTGTTTGCAGTGCGTTACACAGTGAGTTTGGTGTGTCAGTGTGAAGCAGTACTCTAATTACACTCCCTGATTGATGTATACACATGCAAGATGTTTTAAAGCACTTTAGGCCTGCAATTTAGCATTCAATGTGATTTCTGCCTTTAAAACGCTGCTTTGCGTCAAATCCAGATTTTCCCTCGGGACTTTAGGCGTCTATCCCACTCATCCATGCCCCCCTCCAGGTGTTAGACCCCTTGAAACATGTTTTCCATCATTTTTCTGGCCAGCATAAGTGTTTCTAGTTTTTAAAGTTCGCCTCCCCATTTAAGTCTATTGCGGTTCGCGAAAGTATGCGCGAACCGAACTTTTGCGGAACCGAAAATCGGAGGTTCGGGCCATCTCTACCTCTAGTTACAGCCCTGAACCTAATGCTGAAATGTTTTGGCTTTATTATTTATCATCTCAAGTATTAAGCTCGGCTCGTGACAAACCTCACAGTCAGCGGTTGACCCACCACCTTTTCCGAGGCTTCCTCGTAGTCCTCATTGTCATGTAGTGCTATTAAACAGTCTGAAGCCTCCAACACTTGATAAGCACCCCGTTCAATAATCGCCCCGCATAACTCGTGCTTGTTAACCTTTGAGGTCAACTAGTTGGAACATACGTTTAATGAAATCCCCCAGCGCCAGGATTTATAACGGCGCGAGCGCTGAATGTTAAATTGGACAATTTACATAAGCAGGTCATTAACCTTCCGAGCTGTAAGTAGCATTTTAGCACTTAGCCGCTGGGGACAATACGGGGACATGTTCTATATATTTGTGATTAGCCTGCCCAGAATCTCTCACGATGACCAATTGGCTTATCCCGTTTAGTGGCGTAATTAAATGGATGGACTTGGCGTGAGTAAATTATCGGCGATGTGTACGGTATATCATTACGGTTCGGGGAGATATGCATAATTTAGCCTTCGCATTTACTAATTTGTCAGCGCCGGGCTGAGCGAGGAGACAATTTCATTTGTTGTTTTAAATGGGAGATTTGATTTAGGGCCGCCGTGATTAAACTTGAACCGGCGTTCAAACACATCGGAAGATTTCCATAATGGGCACCAGAAAAGGCCTTCAGAGGAAGATGTTCTCGCTGCTGTACACTGTCATCTGTTTAAAGGGAAACCCCTGCCTTACAGATAAATACGGCGGAAACTCGCTAATGGAAAATGTTTTATCCGCCAAAAAGTGTTATATACTTGTGGCTGACCCACCCCTGCTGGCTGCATAACTTAAAAAGTCAATTGCATATGGGTCCGGCACTTAACCCTTTCAGAGCTCCCTGCAAAACGTCATGTTTTGATTTCCAAAAATTGTAATGAAGATTTTCTATAAAGCTTATTTTAGTGATGATCGATGAGATGCACATTATTTCCCTGAACATTTAAATTTCATGTAAATTATATGCAGCTATATGCAGCTTGATTTTGGTCCAATCAGAATAGCTTCTTTGTATTAGTCCAAGTTCAAGCTCCATATAATTTACACAAGACATTTGAATGTTCGTAGAAATTATTTGCGTCGCATTGATCATCTCTAGTTATTATGATGTGGCTAATCTTTTAGAATGCTTATCTGATCCTGCACTTCCACGGACTCATCACTATTGTCCATCTGTATATCTAAGCTGCACGTGATTTGGCATTAATCTTGCATGGAAGACAGAATTATTATTAAGGTTTTATACTTACCTGGCTCTTCTTCCATCCCCCTTTAGGCTGCTCGGCCCCTCACAGTCTCCCCAGGCCTCTCCTGTCCCCCGCTGCATGGCCTGGTACTCCGGCCCGAGGGTACGGCCTGGCGGTCTCCCATAGCCAGGAGCATTTTGCACCTGTGCAGGTGCAGAACGCTCTGGGTCATGATAGCCCGACGGGAGAGCGCATTACAAAGTGCGACTCAGCTAGAGTACTGGGCAATCCAGCGGGGACAGGAGCGGCCCGGTACTCCCCTGCGAGGGACCAAGAGGCCTCCAGGGTGCTAGAGGAAGTATCAGGTAAGTATAGAACTAGAGGTTTAGTTCATCTCAGGTTTAACATCTCACTGACAATTTCCATTGAATATTGCCATACTGGTAATCCCCAGCCCCGTGCTCTCTCCCTTTTATAAAGTCATGAGCAGTATCTCCTCTTTTTGCTCATTGACTTTGCTCCCTATCTTCGCAAAGTGGGGAGCAAGTTTCATGTAGCAAAACGTCCAATTAGGAGACATCTATGGTGGAGCAGCCCTTAGTCCTGGATTGGATCAGGATCTGCTTGTTTAAAGAGAACCAGAGATGAAGCACCCTCATGTATTTTATTACATTTATCAGTGGGAACATGACAGTAAACACCTACCCTGCTTTTAGTTTCATTGTTATCTGCTTAATTAGTCTATTAGCAACTGTGATAAGAATCCACCGACTATTCAGTCGAGGTTTGACCTGGAATCATTATAGCTGAGTCACTCTTCTGTGGAGTCCTTTCAAGCCCAAGCCTTCCCCCTCCTGGCTTAGATCTTCTGCTTTGCATACTGAGAGCTGTTATGACTGGGAGGGGCTGCTGCTCCTGAGAGAGAAGCTCTGTGGCTGTAATATGATCCCTGTGTGCTCTGTGTGCACTAGATTCTCATAGGAATGAAACTGCAGTTATTATCAGTGACACTTCCTACAGGCAGATCATACCAAAATGAAAGCACATAGATGAAAGGCTGCATTTAGCCTAGATAGCAGCCTAGTCTCATATAGCCTAGACAGCACATCCAGAACAACTCATATAACCCGGAAGGAGAAGGGATATGAGCCGGCGGCCATATTTGATTTTTCCTGGAGCAATAATGGATAAAAAACACTAAAAAAGGCACACCAGAACGGCAAAATTATCAGGTAGAGCATTTATTCTTTACAAGCTATCAACTGATATGTTTATTTTGTGTGAAACGTTCATCTCTGGTTCCCTTTAAGGTGTCCACTAAACCAACCTAACCACCTCCCGGAGCAGGGGCGTAACTAGAGGGGAGTAGCTGCGATCACTAATAACCTTCCCTTCCTCCGATACAGGAGACTATACTTTAGATCTGGTGTTTTTGTGGCTCCACTTGTTATGGATGTGAAGATCATGACGGCCACATTTGTTGTATGACCCTTGTTAGATGGGCCCCAAGGCTGTGAAGGGCACCAAGGGGCGGGAAGGGAAGGGGTGTGAACATTGGGGGGGCATCAAAGTTTTGCCAGGGAGCCCCATGAACTGTACGTACATCACTGTCCTGGAGAACACGAGGCTAACAATAACCTAACCCAAATTCTTAGAACTAACATAAACTCCTTGTGCTTGCCTAACACTAACCTATGCTTCTCCTGCACACTAACCACAAATAACCTGAAACCTTAAACTAATTTTAACCTCCCATGGAGACTAGCGCTAACGGAAAACGCACTTAAATCCTATCCCATCCTCTACCATCTCTTTAAAGCAGGGGTCTGAAACTCAATTTACCTGGGGGCCGCAGGAGGCAAAGTCAGGATGAGGCTGGGCCACATAAGGGATTTCACAATCGCGGCGCATCGCCGCCTCTGCCCGCCTCTCTCACTCTTCCTTCACAGAGAGGGGCGGGGAGAGGCGGCGATCCGTGCGGCGACTGACGTCAAAAGGGGCAGAGCTGAAGCTGAACGCTCTGCCCCTTCCAGGAAATGCCGGCGGATTGCCCCCCGGGCGATTTGGGGGCTCTGTAGCCCGCGTTTAGTGGCGGGGATGCGGCGGATTACTTGGGAGCACTGAAGCGAACTATAAGGAAGCTTTTGCCGGCGAGGGCCACAAAATATTGTATCGAGGGCCGCAGATGGCCCGCGGGCCGCGAGTTTGAGACCCCTGCTTTAAAGTATTAGAAAACTAAAATGCACCTGTCAGCAGGCGCGGAGCTAGGGGGGGTCGGGGTAGGACAAGTGCCCCGGGGCGCCGGGTCCCCAAGGGCGCCCAGCTGAGCTTCGGGGGTTTTTTTTTTTGGCTGAGGGGAGCAGCGCAGAGAAGAGAGAGAGCTGTGCGGACGGTGGGGAAGGGGGGCCATCTCCCCCCTCCTTCCCTCACCTTAGGTGCTCTCTCTCTCCCTCGCTGTCCCCTCCAATGTCTGTCCGGTGGCTGGCAGCGGCGGGCGGAACTCACCTCCGTCACGCTCCAGCGCCGCGTCGGAACACCGGCTGGAAGTTCGGGTGCGCAGCCGCTGCTCTGGTCTGGACCAGACCAGAGTAGCGGCAGATCCATACGGCGCTGCGACGAGACGGAGGTAAGTTCCGCCCGCCGCTGCCAGCCACCGGACAGACATTGGAGGGGACAGCGAGGGAGAGAGAGCAGCTCTTCCTCTTCTCTGCGCTGCTCCCCTCCTGCTGGGGAGGGGGACACCTGGCTACCTACTCTGGGCACCTATACCTCTGGCTACCTACTCTGGGCACATATACCCCTGGCTACTGGCTACCTACTCTGGGCACCTATACCTCTGGCTACCTACTCTGGGCACATATACCCCTGGCTACTGGCTACCTACTCTGGGCACCTATACCTCTGGCTACCTACTCTGGGCACATATACCCCTGGCTACTGGCTACCTACTCTGGGCACATATACCCCTGGCGACCTACTCTGGGCACATATACCCCTGGCTACCTACTCTAGGCACATATACCCCTGCCTACATATATTGGGCACATATACCCCTAACTACATATACTGGGCATATACCCCTGGCTACCTACTCTGGCCACATATAACCCTGGCTACCTACTCTGGGCACATATACCCCTGCCTACATATAATGGGCACATATACCCCTAACTACATATACTGGGCATATACCCCTGGCTACCTACTCTGGGCACATATACCCCTGGCTACCTACTCTGGGCACATATACCCCTGCCTACATATATTGGTCACATATACCCCTAATTACATATACTGGGCATATACCCCTGGCTACCTACCCTGGGCACCTATACCCCTGGCTACCTACTCTGGGCACCTATACCCCTGGCTACCTACTCTGGGCACATATACCCCTTGCTACCTACTCTGGGCACATATACCCCTGGCTACCTACTCTGGGCACATATACCTCTGGCTACCTACTCTGGGCACATATACCCCTGGCTACCTACTCTGGGCACATATACCCCTGGCTACCTACTCTGGGCACATATACCCCTGCCTACATATACTGGGCATATATACCCCTGGCTACATATACTGGGCATATATACCCCTGGCTACATATACTGGGCATATATACCCCCTGGCTACGTGGACTGGGCATATATACCCCCTGGCTACATATACTGGGCATATATACCCCTGGCTACATATACTGGGCATATATACAACCTGGCTACGTGGACTGGGCATATATACCCCCTGGCTACTTATACTGGGCATATATACCCCTGGCTACATATACTGGGCATATATACCCCCTGGCTACGTGGACTGGGCATATATACCCCCTGGCTACATATACTGGGCATATATACCCCTGGCTACATATACTGGGCATATATACCCCCTGGCTACTTATACTGGGCATATATACTCCTGGCTACATATACTGGGCATATATACTCCTGGCTACATATACTGGGCATATATACCCCCTGGCTACGTGGACTGGGCATATATACCCCCTGGCTACATATACTGGGCATATATACCCCTGGCTACATATACTGGGCATATATACAACCTGGCTAAGTGGACTGGGCATATATACCCCCTGGCTACTTATACTGGGCATATATACCCCTGGCTACATATACTGGGCATATATACCCCTGGCTACATATACTGGGCATATATACCCCCTGGCTACGTGGACTGGGCATATATACCCCCTGGCTACATATACTGGGCATATATACCCCTGGCTACATATACTGGGCATATATACCCCCTGGCTACTTATACTGGGCATATATACCCCTGGCTACATATACTGGGCATATATACTCCTGGCTACATATACTGGGCATATATACCCCCTGGCTACGTGGACTGGGCATATATACCCCCTGGCTACATATACTGGGCATATATACCCCTGGCTACATATACTGGGCATATATACCCCTGGCTACATATACTGGGCATATATACCCCCTGGCTACATATACTTGGCATATATACCCCTGGCTACATATACTGGGCATATATACCCCTGCCTATATATACTGGGCATATATACCCCCTGCCTACATATATTGGGCATATATACCCCTGGCTACATATACTGGGCATATATACCCCCTGGCTACGTGGACTGGGCATATATATCCCCTGGCTACATATACTGGGCATATATACCCCTGGCTACATATACTGGGCATATATACCCCTGGCTACATATACTGGGCACATATACGCCTGACTATATATACTGGGCACATATTATTCTCCTGGCTACATATACTGGGCATATATACCACTGGCTACATATACTGGGCACATATACCTCTGGCTACATATACTGGGCACACATACCCCTGCCTACATATACTGGGCACATATACCCCTGGCTAACTGTTCTGTGGACATCTCTACCCCTGGCTACCTGTTCTGGGGACATCTATACCGCTGGCCACCTATTCTGGGGACATCTATACTGCTGGCCACCTATTCTGGGGACAACTATAGACCTGGGGCTACCTATTTTTGGGGAACCACGTCAGATTGAGTGTATTTTGGAGAACTGCTGCCAGGTGAGAGGCGTCTACCATATTAAGGGGGCATTCTACCTATTTATGTGAAATGCTGTCTATTTATGTGACTCATGACTGCTGAAATTGTCTATTTGGGGGCCTCATGGTTACTGAATTTGTCTTGTTGGGGGCCTCATGATTTGTTGGGGGCCTAGAGATCGCTGAATTTGTCTTGTTGGGGGCCTCATGATTGCTAAATTTGTCTTGTTGGGGGCCTCATGATTGCTGAATTTGTCTTGATGGGGGGGGCTCATGATTGCTGAATTTGTCTTGGAACATGCTGGAAGGTACATACTGAGGGAGGGTGGGTGAGCGTGAGCCTGCTAACCTCCATATACATTTGGCTCCACCCATAACCACGCCCACAATTATTATGTGACCACGCCCCTTTTTGGCGCGGCGCGCTGCGCGCGCCGCAACCTTGACTTTGGGGGGGCGCATTAATAGTCTTTGTCCCCGGGCGCTGAAAATCCTAGCTACGCCTCTGCCTGTCAGGAATAAATTATGGGAGCTGCTAATGAGCTTGCATTTCGCATAATCGGAATTTTGCTTCAATCATAATTATGATCCATAATGATTATCTACAATTTCAAATTACACATAATTACGTGAAAATGAAAAATTTGCTTCTTTGGGAACAAGTCAACAGTTTTTTTTCAAAAAGACCTTGCAATTATGTTTACAAACAAAATTAGTTAAGACTTTACCCCAAAATTTTGCATTACGATTTTCGCATCATAATTGCAAATTATGATACAGAATTATGATTATGTGAAATTTGAGCTCATCACTAGTCTTATGGTGGCCATACATGGTACAATTTTTTCATCCAATCTTACCATTTCTATGTAATATAAGGGAACTGCCTAAATTATCCTTTTAATATATTCACTTAATTTACCCTTATACTACATAGAAATGGTAAGATTGGATGAAAAAATTGTACCATGTATGGCCACCTTTATAGTGATAAGAGGTTAAGATTTTTATTGTTAGACACCAATAAAAAAACAACGCGTTTCACTGGACCTGCCCGCTTCCTCAGGTCAATACGAGACAGTGTCTGAGCTATTAAAGTGGATCTGAGATACACTTTTACTCATTGCATAATTGTGTTCCTTTCATATAGTTTATAGGGCATTCCTCAAGCCAAATACTTTTTTGTTTTAATACTCTAATTCCCTATAAACTAAACAAGCCTCGCCCACAGCTTCTCCAGAGTGCCTTGGCATTCTCAGCCTTAGTAGCAAGGACTTATGGAAGCTCAGTCTGGGTAGGAGGAGGAGGTGTTACTAGCCAGAGATTTCAGAGGCAGAGGGGAGGAGGGAGAGGGGAGTGAAGTTTTCACAGGCTGAGGGGTGGAGATGCAGTGTAGCTTACCTGTGTGTAATGAAGACAAGCAGAATATGGCTGCTCTCATTGTATCACAGGAAGAAATAACCATCTACTGTTGAAACTGTTTACAGCTAGATATGCTGTGTAAACTATCTAAACTTTAGATAAGATATATAGACAAGTTACTTGTTATAGTTAGTTTTTCATCTCGCATCCACTTTAATCCAGAGTGCTAAATGGCATTTTCATTTACGGTAAATACTTTAATTTAAATAATAATAGAAGACAACACATTTGATGCATCTGGGATCGCTTCTTCAGGTCTGAGCCGAATTCTTCAGTATCAAGATACTTAATGACCTGAAAAGGGGGCTCAGACCCAGGAAACACATTGCCTTGTATTATTGTTTATTTACAATAAACTTGTTATTATTATCCCCTCAGAGTCAGATGTAAGCCTTTTTCTTGATGTTTTACCAAGTTGCTAATTACATTATTGGCTGCAGGGCGTCTCCTAGTTACTGGTACTTCCAAGTCCCTAGTATCCGGTGTCAGGAATATATTGAGGTGCTGATGATATTAGGAAATACAGGAACATATCTCTGTCATTTTCTGTCTGCTATATCTCACATGTGTATTCTGCTTTGAAGGGATGGTTATCTGGCTGTACTACATTTGCAGTGAATTTCTCTGGAAGCAGGGGGCTGGGACATTAGCATACAGTTCCTCTGGACAGCCAGAAAACAGGTAATTAGGAAACACTTAATCAGACAGTTGCTTTGAAGCAGATCACACAGGACATCCTGCTGCAATGTGAAAGCCTTAATCAATTGTCACCTGTAACCTGGGGAGATTGGAGGTTAACAAAGTCTTTTGTTGTATAGGACACTGTTCACATGTGGATGTCAGATCTCTGGGAAATCAAATTATGTCTGAGGATGTTATTAAATCTAGCTTCCCCCCGTCCACACAGGCTTACAGCCTCCAGGCGTATTTCATAGTATAAAACCGCAGCTAGGATAGCCACAACTTGTAGTTCTTGGAGGTAGCTCACACGGCTAGAACTAACCTGGTTCCTGACCAGAAGTGCGTACCGCCCGCAACAACACCAGATCGATACGCTGGTACGTTTATTTCCCGTTTATTTTGGTAAGCAAAATCGCTTTGTGTGTTATCTTTGTACATTTTATCTTGTAACTATTTTTACTTTGTTTTTTTTGTAATCTTTTTGTATATATTCAGTTCTGCACTGTTCTATGTTTTTTCTGGAATATTAAATTATTATTTAATAAGTTTGACTTCTGCCGTACTAAACTAACACTCATAGCCTAGAAGAGACTGAAGTGTAACCGTGTATAAGTTCATGCCTAATTGTACGCTTGAGCAACACTACCGTAGGAAATTGTAATTGCATTGTGTGTGGGGGCGTTTGTCATACGTTGGCCTAAGCGCGCAGCTGACCCAACGTACGAACAACGCCAGTGCGAGTAGCTAACAGTATCGTTCGGAACGACTGTTAGTGGGTCTTTGCTTCACGACAGTGTAAGATTGCAACTGTGTGTGTGTGTGGGTGCGTGGCGTTCCCGTATTTGGCCTAAGCGCAAAGCTGACCCAAATACGAAAACGCGGAGTGCGCGCTGAGGACTCGACAGCAGAGTGGAAGTGTCTAGCAACGCTAGTGGTGGCAGTGAGAGGTGTTTTGAGGGGTTCCAGCCTTGTTTGTAGCTTAAATAAGGCTGTCCCCCGCTTAATCTGGTCAAACCCGCAGTCGGGAACCGTATACGCAGGCGTGCCGCGGGCCGGTTCTTGACCTAATTGGCTGGCAGCGGTGGGATCGTTTAGTACATTAGTACGCAGTTTAGCTCGCTATTCTGAGTACTAAAGGCTGGAAGCTTGCTAGAAGCAACTAGCCTACAGAAGTCTACTCAGTGATGAATCTATATACGTTTTTTTTTTGTTCAAAGATACACACTTGGTGTTTGCTTTCCCTCCCCCCCTTTTTTTTCTTTTTATTTTGTGCAACACGATGGCTCAGAAAGCATCCAGCTATGCAAGGCAAAACAAAGAGATACTACTCAACCTGTGTGAGCACAAAGGCATCGAGACGGTGAGCGGCCAGACTAAGGAGCAGTTAGTTCGTGCGCTCGAGGAGCATGATGAGGCAGAACGAGCCCGTGCTTCAACGTCAGCAGATGCAGCTCACGACACGCCAGAGGAGGAATCGCTCCCGCCACAGGATGCGAGTGGAGACGATGTCCTGGATGATCCACCTAACACGGAGATGACATCTCTGGAAGCCGACCTACAGCTACTGAACTCGGCTGATCCTGAACTGCGCCTAAAGCTGATCCTACTGCACCGACAGGCAGAGAAGGAACAAGCGGCACAGCGACTCCGGGCAGAGGAGGGAAGAGCTGAACGGCAACACCAGCTGGAGCTGGCTAAACTTCAGCAGCAGAACCGGTCTGCTGGACCCGCAGAACGCGAAGGTGAGCGAGTCCTCAGAATCCCCCTGGATAAGTTCCCCGCTATGGACAAGGACTCTGACATAGACACTTTCCTACAGGGGTTTGAAAGGACTTGTCGGCAGTATGGGGTGCCCCGTGAGCAGTGGGCAAGATACCTCACACCAGGGCTGAGAGGCAAGGCCCTGGAGGCGTTTGTGAGTCTCCCCCAGGAGGAAGAAACAGACTTTGAGGCAATTAAGAAAGCCATTATTGCGCGATACCACCTCACGCCAGAAGTGTATCGCAAACGTTTCAGGACAGTGCAGCGAGGTCCTAATGACAGCTACCTGGATCATGCTTGCAACCTGCGCACTGCCTTCCAGCAGTGGGTAAAAGGACTGTCAGTGGAAACTTTAGATGCCCTGCAGGAACTGATGATAAAAGACCAGTTCCTCCACACCTGTCCTGTTGAGGTCCGGCTGTTTGTGCTGGATCGAGAACCAAAGACAGTGGATGAGGCTGCGGAAATGGCCGATTCCTACACCGCCCATAGAGCACCTGAGTCCCGGAGGACTACTACGCCCAGCTGGAGAGGAGAACAGATTGCTAAACCTGTTTCACCCAGCACCCAGAGGAGGCAAGCACCGCTGTCTCCTGGATTCAAGCAACATGACACTCGGAAATGCTTTGTATGTGACAGGGTGGGTCATATCAGCACGACTTGCCCAGAGAGGAAGAGGGAGGCCCCAAAATCCAGTGAGGCCTCAAACCCCAGTGAAGTCCCAACGGCTTTGTGTGCTACCAGGAATGCTACTGGCTATGCAGAGAATCTGCAGCTTGTCACGGTTGGGGGTACAGTTGCCACTGGGCTGAGAGACACTGGAGCAGAAGTGACTCTCATACATCCCCAGCTTGTGAACCCAGAGCAGTACATACCTGGGAAAATGATTGCTGTCAGAGGAATTGGGGGTGTCACCCCAGCCATACCCACCGCCTTGGTCCACCTGGATTGGGGGGCCGGCAGTGGACTGAAAGAAGTTGGGGTAACTGACAAAATCCCCACCAACGTTTTGCTGGGTACTGACCTGGGACGGTTAGTAGCCCGGTATGAGCCTAATCCAACCCCCGTGGAGCCTGCATCCCCAGCAGAAGTTCAGGACTCTTGCAAGGTACTATTTGATAACGCAGTGCAAGTGGGGAGTGCTGGTGAGGCCCCAGGGGCTATGGACTGTGTGCTAGGAGCCAGCCCTAGTGATTCTCCAGTGCCTAGGCCTGGAGTGGGACATGTTGATATGGAGAATGCAGAAACTGATGATGTCATTCATGACACACGGACTATCGAGGTGATCGATGCAGGAACTGTTGAGGCTACTTGTAAAGTGCTGAGTAGCAATGTGTGTAATGATACAGATAATGTGGATGTTTTATGTGATGTTCTAAATGTCAATATGTATAAGACGGATAATGTTGATATCATATGTGTTGTGCTACATAATGATGCTTGTCCTGTGGACACTCCGTCGGCTGCAGGAGTAACCAGCAATGGTCGCTGGGCTGCAGCAGATGGATTGCCCACTGAAGGGGCAGACGGCACCAGGCCGGGTCTTCACCCTTCCGATGTTTTTAAGACCATAGGTGATGTGGTTTATGATACGTCTAATGTGGACGCTCCCTCAGCTGCAGTGGTAACCCGCAGCGCTAGTGGGTCTGCAGCACAGGGACTGTCCACCGAAGTGGCAAATGTTGCTGGGTCAGCCACATCCAATCCGGAACCTGGCCCGGAGGGCCCAGGAGCCTCTCCGTCTGCAGCCTTCCTGGAATGTGTGACAGGCAGCACTGAGCTCTCTGGGGCTGTTCGATTTGACAGCAGCCTGGAAGAGCTCAGGGGGCTAGCCAGCAGGTCACCAGCTGGGAGGGGCGGGCTGAGAGGGTCCTGGGGAGTTATTCCCTCTGAGCTGTCCGAAGTGGAGGAGGCAGACCGGCAGATAATCGTTCCCCAAAGGGACCGAGAGATAGCTCCTGCCACTATAGAGGAAGTGCGTGTAGCGACGGTTGGAACCCTTCCCCAGCTGCAGCACTGTCTCTATGGTCGCAAATTCACGGTTGTCACTGACTCGCATTCCCCTGGTTGGTTACGTCAGGTTGCCAAGGGCAACGACACATTGCAGCAACCTGACCAACTTTTCCATTCCTGTAGCTTGGAGCTAAGGAGTTACCCCCCCAGGCCCGGCCGTCAGTGTCGGCTTTGGCAGGACGATTCGTTAGAATCATCTGCCGGCGCCGTCTGGAAGAGGGGGCGTGTCAGGAATATATTGAGGTGCTGATGATATTAGGAAATACAGGAACATATCTCTGTCATTTTCTGTCTGCTATATCTCACATGTGTATTCTGCTTTGAAGGGATGGTTATCTGGCTGTACTACATTTGCAGTGAATTTCTCTGGAAGCAGGGGGCTGGGACATTAGCATACAGTTCCTCTGGACAGCCAGAAAACAGGTAATTAGGAAACACTTAATCAGACAGTTGCTTTGAAGCAGATCACACAGGACATCCTGCTGCAATGTGAAAGCCTTAATCAATTGTCACCTGTAACCTGGGGAGATTGGAGGTTAACAAAGTCTTTTGTTGTATAGGACACTGTTCACATGTGGATGTCAGATCTCTGGGAAATCAAATTATGTCTGAGGATGTTATTAAATCTAGCTTCCCCCCGTCCACACAGGCTTACAGCCTCCAGGCGTATTTCATAGTATAAAACCGCAGCTAGGATAGCCACAACTTGTAGTTCTTGGAGGTAGCTCACACGGCTAGAACTAACCTGGTTCCTGACCAGAAGTGCGTACCGCCCGCAACAACACCAGATCGATACGCTGGTACGTTTATTTCCCGTTTATTTTGGTAAGCAAAATCGCTTTGTGTGTTATCTTTGTACATTTTATCTTGTAACTATTTTTACTTTGTTTTTTTTTGTAATCTTTTTGTATATATTCAGTTCTGCACTGTTCTATGTTTTTTCTGGAATATTAAATTATTATTTAATAAGTTTGACTTCTGCCGTACTAAACTAACACTCATAGCCTAGAAGAGACTGAAGTGTAACCGTGTATAAGTTCATGCCTAATTGTACGCTTGAGCAACACTACCGTAGGAAATTGTAATTGCATTGTGTGTGGGGGCGTTTGTCATACGTTGGCCTAAGCGCGCAGCTGACCCAACGTACGAACAACGCCAGTGCGAGTAGCTAACAGTATCGTTCGGAACGACTGTTAGTGGGTCTTTGCTTCACGACAGTGTAAGATTGCAACTGTGTGTGTGTGTGGGTGCGTGGCGTTCCCGTATTTGGCCTAAGCGCAAAGCTGACCCAAATACGAAAACGCGGAGTGCGCGCTGAGGACTCGACAGCAGAGTGGAAGTGTCTAGCAACGCTAGTGGTGGCAGTGAGAGGTGTTTTGAGGGGTTCCAGCCTTGTTTGTAGCTTAAATAAGGCTGTCCCCCGCTTAATCTGGTCAAACCCGCAGTCGGGAACCGTATACGCAGGCGTGCCGCGGGCCGGTTCTTGACATCCGGCACCGGCGGTGATCATCTGATGCTGGATAGGTGTGCTTGCCGGTTGCTTGAGCAACCAGCCTAAACCCCTCCCCCCAAATACTTACCGAGCTTCCAGCGCCATGTAGCATCCTTCCTGCAGCACCTAGTGGGCTCCTAGTAGCTCTTCAGCTTCCCCCGTGCACGTAAGCCGGTGTGTCACCTGACCGTCATCGAGTCAGGTGACATGCTGACTTGCGTGCACAGTCGACAGAAGCCACTAGGAGCCCACTAGATGCAGCAGGAAGGCTGCTACATGTCACTGGAGGCTCGGTAAGTGTTTAACCTCCCTGGTGGTATGATTATTTCCAGATTTTAGGGTCCAAAAGCAGTGCATTTTTGCACCCTTTCAAACCCTAAAACCACAACACAATCATGCCCCCAGAAAGCCTGCAACAGCCCTCACAGTTACTCACCTCCCTGGGATCCAGCGCTGCAGTTCTCCCTCCATACTCCAGGTGGTGCTGTAACCCTATAGTGAGATCACCGGCTGTCGTCATGACGACAGGTGGTGATCTCACCAGGGGGATGCAGAGCCTCGGAGAACAGGAAGAAGAGTGGCTGCTGGCCTCTGGATCCCCGGGAGGTGAGTAAAAACGCCAGCTGCACACCATTGCTCTGCATAGACCTCGCATGCGGTCACCACGAGTCTAGCTCAGGGTTACCACTTTGAGCTACGGATTTCAAACACCCGAGCCTGACTCGAGGTTACCGCCAGGGAAATAAAAAAGCCTCGAAGTCCTCGTTGTCGCTCCGGCATGCCGGTTAGTTGAACCTTCCAGTTGCGCCAGTTCCAGATAACATGGACTTTGCTGTATCTCAATAAACAGCTGGCAGTCCAGACTAAGTTTGCTGGGCCACACAGGCTCTATTCTCCGGGCGCGATTCCTAATCCGGACCCCCGAGTCGCCAGTTCGCTGTACTAATTGCTTTACCACGCTTCCTGAAGTACAGCATTGGATCTGACGGGGATATTTTTCTTGAAAATCAAATTAAAATGTGAACCCAGTAAAAATATTCTTGACTTTTTTCAAATGTTCGCTCAGCCATCATCCAAATCTGTTCTAAAAATGAAGGTATTTTTGTAAGTGGCGTGCCGTGGAGGGTAACAGACAACGTATATAATATAAAGTAAATTAGCTGGTCTGGTGCTCGTTATCGTGTGACAACACGGCTCCTGGTGCTGCTTGATGTGCCTCTCAGACTTCTGCTTTCCTCTCCCGCCGCCCTGGACAGAATCATTATCGTCTCTTAAAAGTGTCAATCACGGTGACAGGTGGTGCTTGTGCCGCCGGTGCCCGGGGCTACCGAGAGTGACAAAAACACTTTTGGTTTGTCTTGTGTAATGTAAAATGCCTCGGACCTCTCCGCCGATTCATCTTCGTCTTATTAAAGAGAGCTGTTTCCTGTGTTGTTTCACTCTGCTGGATTATACGGGCCGCCTAGAGAGCTGAGCCGCCATGTACTGTAAAGTTCCTCATTAGCGAAAAGTATAAGTAATTTGAAGAGACTCTGTAACAAAATTTTCATCCTTATTTCTTTATCCTATAAGTTCCTATACCTGTTCTAATGTGCTCTGTCTAACTGCAGCCTTTCCTATTTGCACAGTGGCTGTATTATCTCTGTTATATGATCTGATCTTCTCTCCTCTGTCGGGCTGAGGCTGGAATGTGTGGAATGTGCTGTGCTGTTTGTGATTGGCTAGAAGCTATACACACCCTCTCCAGGCCCCCTGCACACTCTGTAACAAGTTACATAGTTGTTTTGGTTGAAAAAAGACATACGTCCATCGAGCTGTATGACTCACACACTCAGCTCTCTCAGCGTATCACTTGCTATGTCTTTTGTTTGTAAACACTGGATAGAAATGGCAATTACAAACCAGGATTGCAGCAGGGAGAGGTAGAAACAGCACAGAGGGGCCCAGGACAACATAATGAATAGAATGGTATGCTTTTTATTGTGAGAATTTTAGAGTACAGATTCTCTTTAAAGCGGACCTGAATTCAGAACTTCCTCGCTCTGCCCTAAAAGATAAGCAGCAGAGTAATAACCTTGAAAGAAAAACATTTCTTTGTGACAGCTGATAGAAGTCCTGAAATACATCTGCAGTGTCTACTTCCTGCTCTCTTGGAAGCAGACATATTGTTATCATCCTGTGTTTACAAATTAGCTGCTCTGCCGAGGCAGCCAGCTGACACAGCTGAGGTATCAAATTACACTTGTGATTAGTCGCAGATGAGGGGGGAATTAGACAGGCTAAACTCACTAAATACATAAAGGGTGGATTCCTCTATGTTTTCCTTCTGTCCTGTGCAAGAGTTCAGGTCCACTTTAAAGGAAATCTAGAAAAATTAGGAAGGTGCCACCACTCATCTGGGTGGTGGCACCTTCCTAATTTTTCTAGTTTCACGCTTTACGGGACGCCATTCCTGCTATCAGCAGTATTTTGGTCACTGAGCTAGTGCAAATACAGATTGATTTTTAAAGGAAATCTAAAGAGAAAAAAAAATCAGTTTACATGCCTGGTGCTGCCCCCTGGAGTCATCTTGTGCCTGCGCCATCCTTCCGAGACCCTCCAGCCACGCACCTCCTCACCGCGTCCATGCACATGACAGTGTTCTGCACATGCACAGTACGCTAACATCGCTACAGTGCATGCGCAGAGTGCTCCCGGCATTGGGAGAATGATCAGGGTGCGCAACGCCTCAAGCATGGGCAGTAGCCTCCAACTGGCCGCAACCGGCCAGCTATGAGGGGATCGCTGCTGCTCACTGGAGGGTCTTGAACAGATGGACCGGGCGCAGGATGACTCAAGGGGGCTGCAAGAAACCCCAGAAGTTAGACTGATTTTTTAAAGAACATACGAAGAGAAAATAACTGATGACAAAAACAATTGTATCTATCCTCCTTCTCCTAAAAATGACTTTTTTAGATATCCCACAGTTATATTTTATATTTAAATCTAGTTTTTAAGTTTTTACTGATTCATTGTCTCTGCTCAATGATACCTTCACTGAAGTATGCTAGAGCTCAGAACTGTGAACTATTGACCCTTTTTATGTCTTTCTTGCTCAGAAGCCATTTACTGACAGGAAAGTATTTTATGGCTGTAGTTACTTATCAGTGAGGGTTATGCTATAGTTTGACCCAGTCCGATCTGGTCCCGACCTGGACAGAAACTGTCACTTTCATACTTGATGTTTAACTCTTTCAGGCAGAGAAAGAAGAAAAGCATCACAGCATATTTATTGGTGTGCTATGCACTGTACACACACATGTCTATCTCATCATGACACATGTCACCTCGGTTGTCCTTTAAGCTTAAAAGGAACCTGTACTGAGTAAAATTATTTAAAATAAACACATGAGGTAACTTCAAATGAACATTACATAGTTACCTTGCCATCAGTTCCTCTCAGAAGCTCACCATTTTCTTCCGACAATGATCCCTTCCAGTTCTGACAACATTTTGTCAGAACTGAAATATATCAGTTGTTGTCAGTTATATATCAGTTGCTGTCAGTTACAGCTGAGAGGAGAACTGATGTGTCCATGTTTCCCTATGGCTCAAGTGGGCGATATTACAGTTTAACTGTGTACTGACCAGGAAGCTGTTATGGGGTAATGGCCATTTTAAAAAATGGAGGATGGAAAATTCCATTGATCACAGTGGACAAACAGGGCGCAGGAGAGGAGAAAGAGATTGATGAGTAGACTACGCAGCAAATAAGTGTGACCTGTGTATGGTTATTTTGACTTTTAATTTTCAGTTCAGGTTTTCTTTAAATAACCCTCTAAAGCAGCATCAAGCCAAATAGCGAAAGTCTCCTAGCCAGTTTCATAGTAGTTTCAATGGGCCTGAGTACCCTATCCCTCTTAGGCTGGGTTCACACTTATTAAAAATTGTGTGCGATTTCCAAATGTGTGAAAAAAGAATTTTGCGCGCATCTAGTAAGAGTCAATGGAAATCAGACTAATGACAGCTAAATTTCTCAAGCATGGAAAAAAAAAACATATTTCTTGCAGTATAAATTCGCACATCGCATGCAATTTCCCATTGACTTTTATTATCGGTGGTAAAAACAAAAGTAAAAAAAATAGACGAAAAAATGCATATGGGGTGTAGAATGGGGAAAATGCATATGTGGAAAACAAAAACTGACACTTAACTGGGGCTTCTATCGGCCCCCTGCAGCTGTCATGTCCTCCTGTGCCATCCTCCTACGATCCTCCGTTCCCCGCCGTCAGTCCCGGACTAATCATGCGTCTAACTAGACTGCGGTTGCGCGGCCGTGGCTGCATGCGTGTTCGCTCCCGCACGCGTCATCGGGAGCTTACTGCGCAGGCACAGTACAAGAAAACTTTGTACTGCGCCTGCACAGTAAGCTAGACACACGTAGGAGCCCGCACTATTCATCTAGTTAGATAAATATTAGACCGGGACCGGCGGCGGGGAACCGAGGATCATAGGAGGACGGCGCGGGACATGACAGCTGCAGGGGGCCGATAGAAGCCCCAGGTAAGTGTCGGTTTTTGTTTTTTTAACCCCTCCACAGAACCCCTTTAAGCTCAATACTCTCCTGACGATGGATCAGGAATCCTCATGGCAATGTCTCCCAAGGAACGGGGTTCCCTGATCTATCTTCAAGAGTACAAATAATTTCAGCACTTTGCACAAGAGTCATCAGGGATGTCACACATCGCTATGCGTCATTCACCTAATCACCCACTCGTACCCACCTTGCCAGATCGCGCAAATGATTGCTCATCGATTAAAAAGTCACCTGTCGTCAGAAGAATCACGCAAAGAATCGCGAGGTGGGTATGAGCTTTATTCTTTCAAGGGGTGAGGGTAGAGAGAGGACATTATGCTCCAAAATTTGAGCTGCAATTCACCTGCAATGGGGACCTCCGCAAGAATTACATTGGGCCTCCCTGACCTGCAAATCCCCCCCCCCCCCCCCTAGAAGTGGCATTTGGTAAGCCTTTGGTTGCTGAACCCCTGATTTCCCAGATAGTATTATGTATTCTTGTTCCCCCAAGCCATAGAGCCAGATAGCGGATCCCCCCACCCCACCCAAGGGAATAGTGGTCCGGTCCCTCGCACCCCTGCAGAGTATTGGCAGGAGAGCATACTCACCTATTGCAGAGACCCAGCAGCATTAGGTCACAGAGAAGAGGCAGCTGGCGTGGATAAAGACGTAAGCACAAAAAACGATGTCGGAGTGCGTCGTCAGGAAAGGTGAGTTCGCTCCGCTGCTCTAGGGACCACTATTCCTTTGGGGGGTAGCCTGGAGGAGCCCGTCAGCCGGCTCTAGGGCCCTGGGCAATTGTCCAGCTTGCCCCCATGGAAGGGCCGGTCCTGCAGATTTGTAGTGATAAGGATCCAGGAAGTCCACTTGGGGTTAGCGATGATCGTAATCAGCTAATTACGATTACACAACATTTTGCGTAAATTTTCACAATTACGCCTATACGTAATTATGATTTTTAAATTGAATTGATTTCGTATAGTCATTCATAATTTTGCAAAAAATTTCACGTAATTTTTGCGTAATTTTGTGCCGACTTTGGCAGTGAATAACAAAGCCCGCATACCGGTATATGCTATTGACACCAATTTTTTTTCCAAAAATACTTTGTAGTTTTTGAGAAAATCGATTTTAAAAATGCACAGAAAAAAATGTTTTTTAAACTCAGAATAATGGGCGCTGGTACGTATGTGGGGAGGAAGGAGGTAAGGATGGTTCCATCGTTAGGTTGGGGTGGAATCGCACCCAAATAATTGGGAACTGTTGCACAAGACAGAAAGAAAACAGAGAAATGCACCCTGTATGTATTTAGAGAGTTTAGCCTGTCTAATTCCCCCTCATCTGTGACTAATCACAAGTGTAATTGTATATCTCACATGTGTCAGCTGACTGCCACAGTAGAGCAGCTAATTTGAAAGCACAGGATGTTAACCCTAGGTCTGCTTCCGTGAAAGCAGGAAGTAGACACACTGCAGATTTATTGCAGGATTTGTATCAGCTGTAACAAAGAATGTTTTTCTTTAAAGGATACCTGAATTGACATGCGACATGATGAGATAGACATGTGTATGTACAGTGCCTAGCACACAAATAACTATGCTGGGTTCCTTTTTTTCTTTCTCTGCCTGAAAGAGTTAAATACCAGGTATGTAAGTGGCTGACTCAGTCCTGACTCAGACAGGAAGTGACTACAGTGTGACCATCACTGATAAGAAATTCCAACTATAAAACACTTTCCTAGCAGAAAATGGCTTCTGAGAGCAAGAAAGAGGTAAAAAGGGCAATTTCTTATCAGTGAGGCTCACACTGTAGTCACTTCCTGTCTGAGTCAGGACTGAGTCAGCCACTTATATACCTGATATTTAACTCTTTCAGGCAGAGAAATAAAAAAAGGAACACAGCATAGTTATTTGTGTGCTAGGCACTGTACATACACATGTCTATCTCATCATGTCACATGTCAGTTCGGGTATCCTTTAAAGGAGTCATCAGCCAAATCATGCTGCCCCATAATATACTTACCCGGGGCTTCCTCCAGCCCCTTGCAGTCGACATGTCCCACGCTGCAGCACCGCTCTCAGCCGCAGTTCCCGCCGGTGCAGAGGCCGACCTCGAAGGTTGTCCTCTACTGCGTCTGCACAAGCGCCGCTATCAATCAGGCCAGTACGCAGGCTCAGAACTACTCCATCTGTGCAGTACACTGCGGACAACGTGGACTTGATTGACAGCAGCGCTCGCGCAGCAGCAGTAGCAGAGGTCAGCCTCTGCACCGGCGGATGCGAGTGGAGATGTGGAGTGGAGAGGAAGCCCCAGGTAAGTATATCCTGGGGCACAATGATTTGGCTGAGGATACCTTTTAAGGTTATAATGCTGTTGCTTATTTTTTAGAGCAGAAGTTCTAAGTTCAGGTCTGCTTTAATATCATATATTATTAGTAAATATCTATGGCGGTTTACCTGCCGGCGAATCAAGTATCGTTCCCTTTAACGGTTAAGCCTAAAAAGCACGAGAGAGCTTTTCTCCAAAACGGTTATAGTCGTCATTTGAATAAAACAGAGATTTCGCAGTCCATAATGCCGATTATCATTACATGCCAGGCTGCCGAGAAAAAAAGGGAAGAGACAAGTGCTCGCAGTAACCAACTCATTAAATCTACCTAAAAGGGCCTCATTTAAGAAGCAATAAAATTTTTAATCATTTTATTATTAAAAGAGTGTTTAATATGGAGCTAATTAAATGCCAAAGGCAGGTTATCTGAGCTTAACCTTCAAAAAGAAAATGATGTATCAAAGTACGCCAGGCGTCGCGCGAGAGAAATGTCACACCTATAATCGTATTCCGTGACAAGTCGCTGGTGGCATTTTCCACCGCGAGAGTTAAATTACCTGATTAAATTAATGGCCATTTAGATGTTTTAGGAACTGCACAGACTGTGGAGTAAATGAGAATGAGGTCCGTTATGGCTTCTCCAGGAGGCTAGATGAACCCTAAAATACAACACGCGGGCCCATCGCTCCGTGTTATTTCGCTTTTAGACAATTAAAAGTGTTTCGTAAAAGAGCACTAAGGCTTTCTTGGACTTCAGCGATGATGCCGCCGCCAAATTAGAAACAGTCTTTTTCTTCCATCATTTTTTGCAACATTGGAGATCCTCTCTGGGTACGTTTCTAAACATATCAGCTGCATTGGAATCAGAATGTTAAAACTTTACATGTGATGGCCAGCATGGTGGCGTAGTGGTTAGCTCTCTCACCTTGCAGCGATGGGTCTCCAGTACGAATCCCGGGAACTATCTGCATGAGATTTGTATGTTTTCCCCGTATCTGTATGGGTTTCCTCTTGGCATTTCATCCCATATCAAGGCCCTGATTTACATCACAGGAGCCTATAGGCACAGATGTCCTGGCACCCTAGACTTCACCCTCTAGGAACCTACAAACACCCGCACAACCTCACTGAAAGTGTCCCAGCCAGCTGTTACTTCTCCCTTACGTCCCTTGCCTTTCATAGGTAGCTACAGGTGCCCCTTAGTATTAGGTAGCCAGAAGTACCCTCATTACTAAGTAGCTAGGAGTAGCCCCCAAGTATTAAGTTGCTAGAGGATCCTCAATATTAAGTAGTTAGAGGTGCTCCTGACTGAAAGAGATCTCGTCAGTGGAATGCTGAGAGCAGGGTGAGTAACTTCTCACTTACACTCTCATTAGGACTCTGTATAGAGAAGGAGGAAGTGAGGTGCTCAGGGAGGGAAGTAAGCTGCCTTCCCATCATCAGACGCATGTAGGCAAGTGCCTACAGTGCCTTATGGTAAATCCAGCCCTGACCATATCCCAAAAACATACAGAGGAGTTAATATTGGCTTCCCCCTAGCCCTTCTTCCTAATGCCTAACCCTAAACTGCCCTGAGTGCCCTCCTCCCTTACATTGGATGGATCCCATTACGTTAAAGTTAATTTCTTCTTGAGGACTAACCCTAACCTCCCCTCCTAACGCAAACCCCTTTCTATATGCCTAATCCTGACCTCCTCATCCGAACTATTGCCTCTACCCTCTCCTCAACCTCTCCCTACCCTATTCCCTATCCCTTCTAAACTCCTAACCATAACCTGTAACTCTACCACCCTATAAAACAATAGACTTGACTACATGATAACCAAGCCCTGACGTCCTTTGAAATGTCATAGCCAAGCCTCAGCACCCATTGAAATGTCATAGCCGAGCTCCGACACTTGTTGAGAATCATGGCCAAGACTCGGCACCCAGTTGAATGACATAGCTGAGCCATGCCTATAGATATGTCATAGCCAGGCCTCGGCATCCATTGGAATGACATAGATGAGCCCCAGCACCTGTTGAAATGTCATAGCCTCATCATGTCATGTCATATGTCAGTTGAGTTATTCTTTAAGTCAATGGCCACACTCTTCCTGTGTGGCATTGCGTTTTCCAGCAGAGCTACCTTGATTACTACCTTTGCAACATAAGATTGCATTTTCAAGATTGCCTGGTGTGTTGTTGCATCCTTTCTTGCTTAACTGGTTCCTGATCAACGCAGTACGAATGTACATCCAGCAGGTAGCGCTGTGGCTCTGACTGGGCGTGGATTCAACGTCGCAATGAATCGCGCATCCCTGCCGATACTACCTGCTATTCTCGCCACTCTGCATCCTCTTGCTTGCTCTACAGAAGGGAAGGTCAGATTGAAGTAACCTTTATTAAGGACATATCCAAGATTAAAACTCGGCAGGCATTGTAGCTCTTGCTTGCTCTGCCGTGCATAAGATGGCAGAGCCCTGTAAGCAGGTCAGGAGCCGCTTTCATTGGCCCCTGACCGCATGATCACGGAGAGCCAATCGCATTGGCTCCCCTTGATAGTCAGCGTCAGGAGCCAATGAAACCGAGAGAGGAGCCTGTGGCGATGGGGCAGCATTGTGATCAGCGAGAGCAGTGGGTATGTCCGGCGATACGTTGGAAGGCAGCGTTTTACCATACCAGCAGTCTCTGGTCCTTAAAGGGGCAGAGATTGCTGGTACGGAAGTGGTTAAAAAAAGGTCCTGCTGGGGACCGAAATGGACCTCTGTACCGTAAAATCTTATCCGTGTAATATCTAGCTGTTTGCCACATGGATGTGGTGCATCTATGCGTTGTTTTGAAAGAAAAAAATTCTATGGTGCTTAGCCAGACGCAGTACAAATCTACGTCCAGCAGGTGGTGCTGCCACTCTGACTGGACGTAGATTCAAGGTCGCAGTCAACGAGGCGTCCCGCCGCGATCATGCACACCCACGAGGGGAGATTAAGCTGTTATATGACAGCTGACATCTCCCCTCAGTGATCAGGAGCTATCGCGCTTGGCGCCTGATCACGTGATCACTACGATAACCGGCAGGTCGTAGTGATCACTGTTAGAGCTGCGGTGGTAGGGGGGGAAGAAGAGGATCCACTCACCTTCCTGATGTTCCCCCGGCGATCGTTGCTCCCCTCCGCTCTGGCTGGCATTCCCGCTTGCTCTGACTTAAGTATCAGGTCATGGCTTGATGACGTCATCAAGCCGCGACCCGGAACTGAGCGGCAGTACGAGCGGGGATGCTGGCCAGAGCGGAGGGATCCACAGCTGCTCATCGCTGGAGCCTGGGAAGTGAGTAAAGGGTGCCTGCAATACGGGGGACACCTGGCCACACTGGGGACACCATGCCCAGTAGAGATGGCCCGAACCTCCGAATTTTCAGTTTGCGAACAGAGTTTGCGAACTTCCGCAAAAGTTTGGTTGCGCAAACTTCCGCGAACCGCAATAGACTTCAATGGGGAGGAAAACTTTGAAAACTAGAAACATTTATGCTGGCCACAAAAGTGATGGCAAAGATGTTTCAAGGGGTCTAACACCTGAGTTTTGGCATGGCGGAGAGGGATAGACGCCAAAAGTCCCGTGGAAAAATCTGGATTTGACACAAAGCAGCGTTTTAAGGGCAGAAATCACATTGCATTCTATATTGCAGGGCTAAAGTGCTTTAAAACATCTTGCATGTGTACACATCATTTAGGGAGTGTAATTAGAGTACTGCTTCACTGACACACCAAACTTACTGTGGAACGCACCGCAAACAGCTGTTTGTGTAGTGACGGCCGTACTGGACTGGTGCGCACCATGGCGAGAGTGCAGGTTGTGGCAGTTTCAAGCCCATATGGTCGCCAGGCTGAGGTAGCTCAATGATAGAACAACAGTGACTGTCCAGCTGATCAAATTTGGTCTGTCCACAATGAAGCAACGACCTTATTATCTTCGATGTGCAGAACATGCTACAGGAGAGAGCCTAACATATAGTAAAATAATGGTAGTAAAAGTGAAAGTAGCTGGATACAGTCTGAGCATAGAATTACAATGTCCTCTTGAAATTGTAAGTCCAAACAGAATTTAGAAAGTTCTGTGAGTAATAGTTTAAAGATAAAAACCCAAATCCTTGATGGTATATGGATTGGCAATGGAAGGACTCTGGACAGTGTATTCTGTGTTCAGCAATTTAACTCTTTCTCCGCTGGAGGATGGAGATGGTAATCAGAGATGGGCAGTCTCTGCCACATGGTACAGTTCCACCCCTGTCATTAGAGGGAGAAAGAGGTATGAAATACCTAAAGTTATCATATCTCTACGTCAGTTCAACACATAATGTAGAGAATGAGACCTGTGATTTCCTTGTGTCCTCTGCTGCTCCCAGAGACCAAACAACTATTCATTATTATAGCTCATTTCAGAGAAATCCATATCTTTGTGAAAAAATGTGGTAGGCAAAAGTTTTCTGGCTTAAACACCTTCAGGTTGTGTCCAGTGACCATCTCGTTCATTTTTATATGGCTGGTATTTACTGAAAGGCTGTGCTGTCTCCCCTGTTAGCAGTCTTCGACCGATGGGTCAGAGACTGCTCACTCTTTCACTGCTCAAGTCTTTGGCAGTCTTCGGGAGCCCGAGTGCTGTCGAAGATGGGGGCGCTCCGTACTGAGAGAGAACACACTCAGCATTACGGAGCAGCCCGTCTTCAGGAGCACTTGGGCTCCCAAAGACTGCCAAAGCCTCTGGCAGAGGAAGAGAGAGCAGTCTTGGATCCATCGGTTGGAGACTGCTAATGGGGGAGCCAGCGCAGGAACGACAGGGCCAGGAGAGGAACGGGAAGGCTCTATAGTACCCACAGGTGACTTTAGACATCTGTTTGTTTGTTTTTTACATTTGCTTCAGACTCTCTTTAAAGTGATCCTTAAGTCAAATGGAAAAAATGAGATTTACTCACCTGGGGCTTCCCTCAGCCCCCAGCAGCTGATCGGTGCCCTCGCAGCTCCGCTCCGATGTCCCAGGACCCGCCGGCGAGCACTTCCGGTTTGGCCGTCACCGGCCGACAGGCATGGGAACGCGAGTGATTGTTCGCGTTCCCAGCCTGTATATCGCCCCCTATGCTGCTATTGCGGCTAGGAGGTCGCAATAGCAGCATAGGCGGCGATATACAGGCTGGGAACGCGAACAATCACTCGCGTTCCCATGCCTGTCGGCCGGTGATGGCCAAACCGGAAGTGCTCGCCCGCGGGTCCTGGGACATCGGAGCGGAGCTGCGAGGGCACCGATCGGCTGCTGGGGGCTGAGGGAAGCCCCAGGTGAGTAAATCTCATTTTTTCCATTTGACTTAAGGTTCACTTTAAGAGAAAAAGTGAAGTGACTAAAGGGCTGGAGTGTCCACAAAGGCCTCAATTCACTAAGATCATGCTAGAGATAATAAGGCAAGAGAAAACTTACCTCCACACGTGAGAGAGTTATCTTACCTCTTCATTCCTTAAGTTACCTTTCCTCTAGTTAATTTACCTCCTCTGTAGTTAATTTACCTCCTCTGTAGTTAATTTCACATGCAGCTAATTAACAGCCTGTCTTTAACTCTGGAGTTATTTTAAGGATTGGAGAGTTAACTTAAAGACAGAAGAGTTAACTTTAGGCTTGCCTGAGGTAAAATTTTTCCTGAATACTACATGCCTTAATACCATGGTAACAACTCTAGAAGAGTTATTAAAGACAGGAGATAAGTTTAGTGAATTGAGGCCAAAGTCCCTTTACCATTCCAAGATGTTATGAATAGACAAATCTGTGGATACACTGGGAATGGATACAGGGTACCTGAAATACTCAGGTGTCTCATTTGACATAACAAGATAGCCTTTAGCTATCTTGAAATACACAAATGCAATGTATTCACAAACTTTGATAACGTCTCAGTAGGGATGAGCTACTGAATACAACATATTTCCGTTTTCTGAGGTTCAGATCAAAAATTGACTTTCTGCTGCGGAAATTGGTAGGTGGAAATCGCATTACTGAAACGTAAAAATTTTAGGCCAATGTGTACTTAGATCTATGAGTGGAGCAAGGCTTCATCCTCTCTAATGGAAATGTAAAGAAGCAATAAACTCTATTTTTAACCTCGTTTTCATTTATAAGTTAAGCCTTCAACTTAAAAGTGTTTTAGGAAAGATTCTTACCATGTTATTTTGACCTTTGCAGACCACAAATTAAACCCGCAAGTGGTTATAACGTTCTCTTTCCTGGTGGCATCACGTTAAACTTCCACCAAGAAGTCATTTAGATTCCACAGTAACAACATGTGCTGTTCAGGTACTTAGAGCCTCATCCAAACCACCCAAAATGATCTTGTTGCTTAAATCCTTAAGCTGCACACCATCCCTGTTCTGTACCCAGCACACCATGCCAAGCGCATCTGTGCCAGTATCAGCTCAATCATACAAAACTGCCTGTGGTGCGCATTCCTCCTACTCAACACCTCCGTAACACATGTGACCTCCCCAGAGTGCAAATCCCCTTAAGACCACCTAATTCCACAAGTGTGGCATCTGGGGACATAGTTTCAACATCTTCACCCCTTAACCACTTCAGCCTACAGCTTCGAAAATCTTATGCATCCGAGCAATGTTCACCTCTCATTCATTCGCTAATAACTTTATCGCTACTTATCAAAATTAATTGATCTATATCTCGTTTTTTCCGCCACTAATTAGGCTTTCTTTAGGTAGTACATTTTGCTAAGAGCCACTTTACTGTAAATACATTTTAACAGGAAGATTAAGATAGAAATGGAAAAAAATCATATTTCTCAGTTTTTGGCCATTATAGTTTAAAATTAATACATGCTACAGTAATTAAAACCCATGCATTTTATGTGCCCATTTGTCCCGCTTATTACACCATTTAAATTACATCCCTATCACAATTTATGGCGCCGATATTTTATTTAGAAATAAAGGTGCATTTTTTCAATTTGCGTCCATCACTATTTACAAGCTTATAATTTTAAAAAATTTAATAAGATACTCTCTTGACATGTATATTTAAAAAGTTCAGACCCTTAGGTAACTATTTATGTAGTTTGTTTTTTTTTAATTGTAATTTTTTTTTATTTATTTTTTAATACAAAACTGTATTTGGGTAATTTTAGTTTGGGAGGTAAATAGCCAATTTTAGATGTAATGTAATGTATTTTTTTATTCAGTACAGGTATGTGGGTGCAGTTTACTATTTGGCCACAAGATGGCCACATTCAAAAAATTCCTAGATACGAACGATGTCGCATCTAGGAACTAAAAAGAAGAGAAGAAGTTTCCTGGGGGCAAAAATACCACGCTCTCTGATGAGAAAGCGTCGGTATTTCTGCCGGGGATTTAGATCGGTGAATGGGAATTATATTCCCATTCACTGATCGGGGGGGGGGGGGAAAGGGTGGCAGCGGGAGCGCGCGCGGGCGCGCGCCCGATCGCGCGCACCACACGGCTGCAGCACCACTGCCTATCTGGACGGATATATGCGTCCAGATATGGCGAAGTGGTTAAAGAGGAACTCCACTGAAAATAATGTAATTTAAAAAAAAGTGCTTCCTTTTTACAATAATTATGTATAAATGATTTAGTCAGTGTTTGCCCATTGTAAAATCTTTCCTCTCCCTGATTTACATTCTGACATTTATCACATGGTGACATTTTTATTGCTGGCAGGTGATGTCAGTAGAAGTAGCTGCTGCTTGCTTTTTTGGCAGTTGAAAAAAGCTGTAAACAGTTATTTCCCACAATGCAACAAGGTTCACAGACAGGAAACTGCCAGGACCATGGTCCTCACAGTTTCCCGTTGGAGGAGTTTCACTACAATATCAGCCATACCGGGCCCCCTGATGATCCGTTTTTGAGAAGGAATAGATTTCTCTTGTAAAAGGTGGTATCAGCTGCTGATTGGGATGAAGTTCAATTCTTGGTCACAGTTTCTCTTTAACCCTTTAAAAGGTTCTCCATACATTAACTTTGCATCTGCCTACTACCGTACCACCATGGCAAGTCTTTGAAAATCTGAGTGAAGAAGATTTTGGAATTCTCATTCAAAGTCTCCGCCCCACTACCTGCGACCTGGATCCTGGCCCAACTGGATCCTTAATGCAGTGCCCAGAGCTGATCAGGCCAGCACTTCACAAAATTACTCAGTGCTCCTTGCAAAGTGGACTTTTCCCAGAAGAACTAAAGAAAGCGATCATAAAACCCCTCTTGAAGAAACCATCACTAGATCCTGATTCTGTAACCAACTACAGACCGGTGGCGAACTTACCATTCCTATCAAAAGTTATCGAGAAAGTAGTCGCCAACCAGCTGGAAGCCAGGCTTACAGATAACAACATCTTTGATACTTTTCAGTCAGGATTCAGGAAAAGGCACAGCACTGAAACGGCATTAGTCCGAGTAATGAACGATCTACTTACTGCAAGGGACAAGGGTGATTGCTCAATTTTGATTCTTCTTGACTTGTCTGCAGCATTTGATACTGTGGATCATGAAATACTAATCCAGCGACTGAAGAATTACTGTGGCCTAAGGGGTACTGTCCTTAGCTGGTTTCAGACCTTCCTATCTGGCAGGGCACAGCAAGTATGTCTGGGCACACACTACTCAAATCCAGTGCCACTTCCCTATGGAGTTCCACAGGGTTCTGTACTATCACCATTACTCTTTGCAGTCTACATGCTCCCACTGGGCAAAATAATCCAGAACTATGGCCTAGGATACCATTGTTATGCAGATGACACACAACTGTATCTGTCCTTCAAGCCTGGCACCCAAGACCCATCAGCATCCATAAATGCGTGTCTAGTGGATTTACAAAATTGGATAAACACCAGCTGGCTGAGGCTGAACTCTGACAAAACAGAGGTGTTGGTGGTAGGTGGTCCACACATGATGGATAAAGTTCAAAACGCCCACCACCTCAAACTAGCAATTGGGGGAGATACTGTACAGTACAAAGACTCTATGCGAAACCTTGGGGTAATCCTGGATGGAAATCTAAAACTCAAACAGCAGATATCAGCTGTCGTCAAGTCTTCCTTCTTCCATCTAAGAAATATAGCGAAAATCAAACACCTTATCCCAGCTGAAGACCTACCTGCCCTGGTTCACGCATTTGTATCCTCCCGCCTAGACTACTGCAACGCCCTGTTTATCGGATCTACAGAAAAGGTTCTGCGCCCCTTACAGCTAGTACAGAATGCTGCAGCCAGACTCCTAGCCAATGCCCCCCGCAGCTCACACATCACCCCAGTACTGCAAACTCTTCACTGGTTACCAGTAAAATGGAGAATCAATTTTAAGATCTGCCTGCTGACATTCAAGGCTCTACACCACATGGGACCCAAATACATAGCAGATCTATTGGAACTTTATGCCCCTCCACGCACCCTCCGCTCTGCCAACAAGATGAAGCTGGTTATTCCCAGGGTACACTTAACATTTGGTGCTCGGGCCTTTTCCTACGCAGCCCCTACTCTATGGAACTCACTTCCACAATCAGTACGAGAGGCTCCCTCTCTGGACAGCTTTAACAAAAGGCTAAAAACTCACCTCTTTTCCCTAGCCTTTGAGACTGCATAATGCAGGGTCACAGCGCTTTGAGTCCCCAGGGAGAAAAGCGCTATATAAATATTATTGTTATTGTTATTGTTATTAACACCTCAGTAAAATTGTTAAAACTTACTTTTCCTTGTATTTTCTTTTAATACTTGAATTAATAACGATAACCGTCTACTAGCCTTTACTCAAAGAGGAACTTTAACCAAGGATTGAACATCATTCCAATCAGTAGCGGATTTCCCACGAGAAATCTTGACCTTTTTCAAATAGATCATCATAGGGATCTGATGTCATGACCATGGTCCTGACATTTTGCTGTCTGTGAACCTCATTGCATTGTGGGAAATAATGGGGACCTGGGGCCCCTGGGCTGTCATGTGGACCAGTGTTTGTGATTTTAAATTTTATTTTTTGCAGCTTCTAGGATGCGGTTGACAGGTGAGTGGTTAGGGAGGGGACCGTGTGGGAGATGTGCCTACACGGGGCGTCCCTGTTAAACAACGCAATTCACGATTGCGTCCAACCGAAGCCTCCCACCTGAATGCTAATCTATGTAATTCTTGCTAGGTATGGTACAGCAGGCAAAGGGTGTATGACAGTGCACCTGATTGGCTGACAAGCGTCTGCTGGCCAGATAGAGGCAGGATATTGCTCTGACTGGAAGTTAGCAATTGTGTTGGTTGCAGTTGGCATTCAGTTCAGAGGTGGTGGGGTGAGTTCCCTGGAGGTGAGAGGTCCAGGGCTTGCCCGCACTTCCCTCTAGGTGTCGTATGGTGGTTTGGGGGCCCCAGTGAGTGAGAGAGACCTGGGGCCCCTGGGCTGTCATGTGGACCAGTGTTTGTGATTTTAAATTTTATTTTTTGCAGCTTCTACGATGCGGTTGACAGGTGAGTGGTTAGGGAGGGGACCGTGTGGGAGATGTGCCTACACGGGGCGTCCCTGTTAAACGACGCAATTCACGATTGCGTCCAACCGAAGCCTCCCACCTGAATGCTAATCTATGTAATTCCTGCTAGGTATGGTACAGCAGGCAAAGGGTGTATGACAGTGCACCTGATTGGCTGACAAGCGTCTGCTGGCCAGATAGAGGCAGGATATTGCTCTGACTGGAAGTTAGCAATTGTGTTGGTTGCAGTTGGCATTCAGTTTAGAGGTGGTGGGGTGAGTTCCCTGGAGGTGAGAGGTCCAGGGCTTGCCCGCACTTCCCTCTAGGTGTCGCATGGTGGTTTGGGGGCCCCAGTGAGTGAGAGAGACCTGGGGCCCCTGGGCTGTCATGTGGACCAGTGTTTGTGATTTTAAATTTTATTTTTTGCAGCTTCTACGATGCGGTTGACAGGTGAGTGGTTAGGGAGGGGACCGTGTGGGAGATGTGCCTACACGGGGCGTCCCTGTTAAACGACGCAATTCACGATTGCGTCCAACCGAAGCCTCCCACCTGAATGCTAATCTATGTAATTCCTGCTAGGTATGGTACAGCAGGCAAAGGGTGTATGACAGTGCACCTGATTGGCTGACAAGCGTCTGCTGGCCAGATAGAGGCAGGATATTGCTCTGACTGGAAGTTAGCAATTGTGTTGGTTGCAGTTGGCATTCAGTTTAGAGGTGGTGGGGTGAGTTCCCTGGAGGTGAGAGGTCCAGGGCTTGCCCGCACTTCCCTCTAGGTGTTGCATGGTGGTTTGGGGGCCCCAGTGAGTGAGAGAGACCTGGGGCCCCGGGGCTGTCATGTGGACCAGTGTTTGTGATTCTGTACTATCACCATTACTCTTTGCAGTCTACATGCTCCCACTGGGCAAAATAATCCAGAACTATGGCCTAGGATACCATTGTTATGCAGATGACACACAACTGTATCTGTCCTTCAAGCCTGGCACCCAAGACCCATCAGCATCCATAAATGCGTGTCTAGTGGATTTACAAAATTGGATAAACACCAGCTGGCTGAGGCTGAACTCTGACAAAACAGAGGTGTTGGTGGTAGGTGGTCCACACATGATGGATAAAGTTCAAAACGCCCACCACCTCAAACTAGCAATTGGGGGAGATACTGTACAGTATAAAGACTCTGTGCGAAACCTTGGGGTGATCCTGGATGGAAATCTAAAACTCAAACAGCAGATATCAGCTGTCGTCAAGTCTTCCTTCTTCCATCTAAGAAATATAGCGAAAATCAAACACCTTATCCCAGCTGAAGACCTACCTGCCCTGGTTCACGCATTTGTATCCTCCCGCCTAGACTACTGCAACGCCCTGTTCATCGGATCTACAGAAAAGGTTCTGCGCCCCTTACAGCTAGTACAGAATGCTGCAGCCAGACTCCTAGCCAATGCCCCCCGCAGCTCACACATCACCCCAGTACTGCAAACTCTTCACTGGTTACCAGTAAAATGGAGAATCAATTTTAAGATCTGCCTGCTGACATTCAAGGCTCTACACCACATGGGACCCAAATACATAGCAGATCTATTGGAACTTTATGCCCCTCCACGCACCCTCCGCTCTGCCAACAAGATGAAGCTGGTTATTCCCAGGGTACACTTAACATTTGGTGCTCGGGCCTTTTCCTACGCAGCCCCTACTCTATGGAACTCACTTCCACAATCAGTACGAGAGCCTCCCTCTCTGGACAGCTTTAAAAAAAGGCTAAAAACTCACCTCTTTTCCCTAGCCTTTGAGACTGCAGAATGCAGGGTCACAGCGCTTTGAGTCCCCAGGGAGAAAAGCGCTATATAAATATTATTGTTATTGTTATTAACACATCAGTAAAATTGTTAAAACTTACTTTTCCTTGTATTTTCTTTTAATACTTGAATTAATAACGATAACCGTCTACTAGCCTTTACTCAAAGAGGAACTTTAACCAAGAATTGAACATCATTCCAATCAGTAGCGGATTTCCCACGAGAAATCTTGACCTTTTTCAAATAGATCATCATAGGGATCTGATGTCATGACCATGGTCCTGACATTTTGCTGTCTGTGAACCTCATTGCATTGTGGGAAATAATGGCTTTTTCCAACTGCCAAGCAAGTAGTATCTCCCTCTGTGCATAGAGCTCTCGGTAGGGGCCAGTTCACACTAGAGCGAATGCAGAACGGAAACGGTAAGCACATCTGCAAGCCGGTGCGTTCCGTCCATTTTGGTACTTATTAAATTGCAAAGTGCTAAAAAGTTATTTTAAAAGAGAAGATGAAAAATTACTGTATTTTACGGAATATAAGACGCGCTTTTTCTTCCCCAAAACTGTGTGTGTGGGGGGGGGAGGGGGGCGTGTCTTGTGTTCCAAAGATACGACACTGTGGATTCTGCCGCGCTCCTCTTTACTGCAGTTTCCATATAGACCTGATCCTGCTGCCCCAATCCTCTCCTCCGTCTCGCTCTTGTCATCCAAGGGCTCTCCGTCATTCAGGATGAAGCTCTTCGGGGTCCCAGCCACCACACTCCTCTTTGCTGCAGTCTCCGTATAGACTGCAGCCTTCCGGTGTACACGCCGCTGCCACCATCCTCCAAGGTTACAGCGTCCTCCTCAGCACTTCCTAGTTACAGTGCCTCTACTGTGTGACCTACAGCGCATGTGCGACAGGGCCTCGCATGATGTGAGGCGCAGGTGAGGCACTGTAACCAGGAAGTGTTGAGGAGGACTCTGTAACCAGGGAGAATGGCGGTGGCGTGTACATCGGAAGGCTATGGAGACTGCAGCAAAGAGAAGTGTGGTGGCTGGGACCCCGAAGAGCTTTATCCTGAATGATGGGACTCCCTCGGATGACAAGAGCGAGACGGAGGAGAGGATTGGGGCAGCAGGATCAGGTGAGATGTTTCATGGGTTAGTTAGTGAAGTGTAGTGTAGTTGGTGGTAGCAGCATGGGTTAGTTAGTGAAGTGTAGTGTAGTTGGTTATAGCAGCATGGGTTCGTTAGTAAAGTGTAGTGTAGTGTAGTTGGTGGTGGCAGCAGCAATGGTTAGTTAGTGAAGTGTAGTGTAGTTGGTGGTGGCAGCAGGGGTTAGTTAGTGAAGTGTAGTGTACTTGGTGGTCACAGCAGAGGTTAGTGAAGTATAGTGTAGTTGGTGGTGGCGGCAGTGGTTAGTGAAGTGTAGTTGGTAGTGGTAGCAGGGGTTAGTTATTAAAGTGTAGTGTAGTAGGTGGTGGTAGCACGGGTTAGTTAGTGAAGTGTAGTGTAGTGTAGTTGGTGGTGGCAGCAGCAGGGGTTAGTGAAGTGTAGTGTAGTGTAGTTGGTGGTGGCAGCAGGGGTTAGTGAAGTGTAGTGTAGTAGGGGGTGGTAGCACGGGTAAGTGAAGTTTAGTGTGGTGTAGTTGGTGGTGGAAACAGAGGTTAGTGAAGTTTAGTGTGACGTACAGTAGTTGGCGGTGGCAGCAGGGGTTAGTTAGTCATTGAAGTGTAGTTGATGGTGGCAGCAGCGATTAGTTATTAAGGTGTAGTGTATTTGGTGGTAGCAGCAGTGATTCGTTAGTGAAGTGTAATTGGTAGTGGCAGCAGGGGTTAGTTAGTGAAGTGTAGTGTCGTTGGGGGTGGCTGCAGGGTTTAATGAAGTGAAGTATAGTTGGTAGTGGCAGCAGCGGTTAGTTATTGAGGAATAGTGTAGTAGGTGGTGGCAGCAGCAGGGGTTAGTTAGTGAAGTGTAGTGTACTTGGTGGTGGTCGTACAGAGGTTAGTAAAGTGTAGTGTAGTGTAGTAGGTGGTGGCAGAAAGGGTTAGTTAGTGAACTCTAGTGTACTTGGTGGTGGCAGCAAAAGTTAGTGAAGTGTAGTGTAGTTGGTGGTGGCTGCAGCGGTTAATGAGGTTTAGTGTACTTGGTGGTGGCAGCAGAGGTTAGTGAAGAGTGGTTGGTGGTGGCAGCAGGGATTAGTTACTGTAGTATAGTGTAGTGTACTTAGTGGCAGGGTTAGTTAGTGAAGTGTAGTGTAATTGGTAGTGGCAGCACAGGTTAGTGAAGTGTATTGTAGTGTAGTTGGTGGTGGCAGCAGGGGTCAGTTAGTGTAGAGTAGTTAGTGGCAGCAGGGGTTAGTGAAGTGTAGTTGGTAGTGACAGCAGAGGTTAGGGAAGTGTAGTGTAGTTGGTGGTGACAGTAGGAATTAGTTAATGATGCGGAGTGTAGTGTGGTGTAGCAGGGCTTAGTGTAGATGGGCAGTGTAGCTTAGATATCGACAGTTTAGGGGGGAAATGTCCTTAAGACGCCCCTGCACCATAGACGCACTTGGGTTTAGTTTCCCCCCCCTGATTATTGCCCTAGGTGCGTCTTATATGCCAGAGCGTCTTATATTCCAAAAAATACGGTATCTCCTAGGAAATACCTCAGGATAAAAAGTGAAATGAAGAGGCATGTTGGTCTTATGCCATTAACTTTCTTCTCCTAAGTTAAGTCCTAGGAGATAATTTTCAATCATATTCTCTTTAAAATAACTTTTAGGCATTTTACAATTGAAAAAGTACCTAAAAGTTGGTGAAAAAGTATTTTCTTGCTTGTTCTCAATCATGTACACGTGAAACATTAAAATCATCTTTTTGGGGGTTCCTGAGAAATTGTTACCACATATACTCGTGTATAAGCCGAGTTTTTGAGGTAAAAAAATTGGCCCCAAAGTGGGGTTCTGGGCCTATACACGAGTCAATAGTATTTTGTGCATCTTGCGCCTCAATGTTTATTTAACAGCTAAGTGCGGCTGCGTAAGCAAGTAAGTACATCTTACTAGAATTCATCTGTTAAACCTGATAGTATTTTTGTTTGAACCAGATATTGCCCTGAAAGTTTGAATTTGACTCTGTCCAATGGAGGCTACAGATTACAAACTATTCCAACCCCCACTGGTAGCTGTTTGTTTAGATGAGTATGCAACCTTTGATGTCCCGTAAGCTAAACCAGAACCGCTGGAATGGAATGATGTGTCATTCCCCCCCCCCCCCCCCCGAGATGTACTATCAATCTCCTCTTGCTCTTCCTCAGTGAAGTCAGGTAAGTTCTCCTCCTCCCCCCAGCCACAAACAATACCACAGGAACGTCAAGCAGCACAAGCCCCCTGCGACACCTGCTGCGGTTGTTCTTCTGCCGCCGCCTCCTCCTCCAAAGAAACACCTTCCTCATCATCCGAGTCTGACTCCTCTTCCCCACACGACTCTTCCTCCTCCTCCCCCCTCTGTGCTGCCGCAGGTGTTGAGGAAACATCTAATTCTGATGTAAATTGCTCCCACAACTGTTCCTGCCATAACTGTTCCTCTTCACGTTCCTCCACAGCTTGAACCACCACTCACCGCACGGCACATTCCAGGAAGTAAGCATACGGGATGAAGTCGCTGATGGTGCCTTCACTGCGACTCACCAGGATGGTCACCTCCTCAAACGGCCGCATGAGCCTGCATGCATTTCGCATCAGTGTCCAGTTGTTGGGCCAGAACATCCCCATCTCCCCAGATTGTATCCTTCTACTGAAATTGTACAGGTACTGGGTGACGGCTTTCTCCTGTTCTAGCAGGCGTTTTGAACTATCACATATCTAGCGTCTCACCGGCAAGTTGTTTCTCCGCTGAATGTCCGCAATGTGTGCCATGGCCGTGTAAGACCGCCTGAAATGCCCACACAACTTCCTGGCCTGCTTCAGTATGTCCTCTAAGCCTGGGTACTTTGACACAAATCTTTGAATGACTAGATTTAGCACATGTGCCATGCAGGGTACATGTGTCACCTTTCCCAAATTCAAAGCGGAAAGGAGATTGCTGCCATTGTCACACACCACGTTGCCAATCTCCAGCTGGTGCTGGGTCAGCCACTGATCCACCTGTTTGTTAAGAGCAGCCAGGAGAGCTGGTCCAGTGTGACTCTCCACTTTGAGGCAAGACATGTCTAAGATGGCGTGACACCGTCGTACCTGGCATGCAGCATAGGCCCTGGGGATATGGGGCTGTGTGTGTAGCTGGAGAGGAGATCACAGCATCAGTAGAGTTGAACTGCCACTCAGCCAAGGAGCAGGAGGAGGAGGACGACAGCGAAGAGGATGTAGCAGGAGGAGAGGAGGTGGCAGGAGGCCTGCCTGCAAGCCGTGGAGGTGTCACAAGTTGGTCCGCTGCACAGCCACCTACTCCCTGCTTGCCATCGGTCACCAGGTTGACCCAATGGGCTGTGTAAGTAATGTAGCGGCCCTGACCGTGCTTGGCAGACCAGGCATCCGTGGTCAGATGGACCCTTAACCCAACGCTGTGTGCCAGAGATGACATCACTTGCCTCTCAACTTCACGGTACATTTTGGGTATCGTCTTTTTAGAGAAATAATTGTGGCCTGGTATCTTCCACTGTGGTGTCCCAATGGCTACAAATTTATGGAAGGCCTCAGAGTCCACCAGCTTGTATGGTAACAGCTGGCGAGCTAACAGTTCCGCCACGCCAGCTGTCAGACGCCGAGAAGGGGTTGACTGGCAGAAATTTGCTTCTTCCGCTCAAAGATTTCCTTCACGGACACCTGGCTGCTGTGGGCAGAGGAGCAGGAACCGCTCAAGGGCAGAGGTGGAGTGGAGGAGGGTGGCTGTGAAGGTGCAAGGGGGGAAGTGGCTGAAGATGCTGCACCTGAAGGAGGAAGAGGAGAAGGTGGGTGGCTTTTCTTTTGTGTGCTGCTGTTGCTCAGGTCCTCTTTCCATTGCAGTTTGTGCCTTTTCTCTATGTTCCTTCATAAGGCACTTGTCCCTACTTGAGTGTTGGCCTTTCCACGGCTCAATTTTTGGAGGCAGAGAGAACAGATGGCATTGCTCTGATATGAGGCAGACACATTAAAAAATTTCCAAACCGCTGAGCCCCCATGGGGTGATGGCACTCAGGGCCGGGCCGAGGCATAGGCTGGAGAGGCTCCAGCCTCAGAGCGCAGTGTAGGAGGGGGCGCACAATTCATTCAGCTGTCATTCCTAATTGTGTTTGAAGCAGAAAGAAATAAGAAAAGGGGATATATAGCAGTGACTGCAAGCCAGATAACTAAATATTAAGGTGTTGGGGAGGTTGTGGGCCCTGTGGCACCTCTTAGTCTAATAGCAATCAGTGTTTGATGGCTCGGGTGGCAGGGATGGAGGGGCGCACTTTGGTGTCTCACCCTTGGGTGCTGGAGGAACTTGTCCCGCCTCTGATGGCACTATGGTGGCATCAGCAGCTGACGTTGAAGGGCATGTTGGCTGGCTGTAAATAGGTGGTGATACATGGCGCCGGACACTGCCACCAGCTGTTTCTGACAACGAGCTCCCCCTGCTTCTTTCAGCAACTCGTCTCCTCCTACTCCTCTCTGACTCCCCCTCTGAACTGTCCCCCTGTTCATCTACTCTATTGGGAACATACGTGGGATCCGTATCATCCTCATCATCATAATTAACCTGCCCAGCTTTGCTTGCCTCAGAAACCTCCAAAACTGCACCAACAGCAGGTACTTCATCTTTTTCACACGTTACATCCATAGTGTCGCCGCCTAACTCAGACATATGAGGTGGTGTAACTTGCTTAGCGCCTTCATCTGGTTCTGGTTGTAACAATAATGGCTGTGAATCAGTTAATTCTCCACCAATTAACTCCTGCGAAGTGTCAAATGCAACGGATGTGGTGCTTGTAGTAGCGCTGGTGGCTGCGGAAGATGAGGTGTTCTGTGTTAAATAGTCAACCACGTCCTGACAATCTTGGGAGTTAATGGGATGTGCCTTCTTCTGAGCATTGTACTTTGGTCGAGGGCCGCATGAAATCACATCAACACGACCTCGCACAGACCTGCCGGGTGGCCTTCGTCTGGGTCTGCCTCTACCTCTGCCTGTTTTGTCTGTTGTGTCCATATCGGGGGGATGAAGTAATAGGTATGCACTAACTTGACTAATACAATGTGCAGTCACACAGGTGCAGTTAACAGGTATGCACGGAGTGGTATATCACACTGCGTGCACTCACGTAGGTAGGTGTATATCACACTGCATGCACTCACGTAGATAGGTGGGTGACGGTGTACTGTGAACAACAAGTAGGTAGGTATATGCAGTGATGGGTATTACAATGTGTACCTGTCACACACAGACAAGTAGTGGACAGGCACAGTGACACAGTGTGCGCTCAACTCACGTAGGTAGGTGGGTGCACTGTAAACAACAGGTAGGTAGGTATATGCAGTGATAGGTATTACAATGTGCACTTGTCACACACAGACAGGTAGCGGACAGGTACAGTGACACTGCGTGCGCTCAACTCACGTAGGTAGGTGGGTGCACTGTGAACAACAGGTATGTAGGTATATGCAGTGATGGGTATTACAATGTGCACCTGTCACACACAGACAGGTAGCGGACAGGCACAGTGACACAGCGTGCGCTCAACTCACGTAGGTAGGTGGGTGCACTGTGAACAACAGGTAGGTAGGTATATGCAGTGATAGGTATTACAATGTGCACCTGTCACACACAGACAGGTAGTGGACAGGCACAGTGACACTGCGTGCGCTCAGCTCACGTAGGTAGGTGGGTGCACTGTGAACAACAGGTAGGTAGGTATATGCAGTACTGGGTATTACAATGTGCACCTGTCACACACAGACAAGTAGTGGACAGGCACAGTGACACAGTGTGCGCTCAACTCACGTAGGTAGGTGGGTGCACTGTGAACAACAGGTAGGTAGGTATATGCAGTGATAGGTATTGCAATATGCACCTGTCACACACAGACAGGTAGCGGACAGGTACAGTGACACTGCGTGCGCTCAACTCATGTAGGTAGGTGGGTGCACTGTGAACAACAGGTAGGTGGGTATATGCAGTGATGGGTATTACAATGTGCACCTGTCACACACAGACAGGTAGCGGACAGGCACAGTGACACAGCGTGCGCTCAACTCACGTAGGTAGGTGGGTGCACTGTAAACAACAGGTAGGTAGGTAAATGCAGTACTGGGTATTACAATGTGCACCTGTCACACACAGACAGGTAGTGGACAGGCACAGTGACACTGCGAGCGCTCAGCTCATGTAGGTAGGTGGGTGCACTGTGAACAACAGGTAGGTAGGTATATGCAGTGGGTATTACAATGTGCACCTGTCACACACACAGGTAGTCACTGAATGTGCTGGGCCTGGCAGTGGCACACACACAGTATGAATTATCAAGGGTATCTATGCAACACAAGTGTCAGTGTGACACACAGAAAAAAAAAATAGATCACAAGAACAAGATTAGCTCTCAAAAGAGCTGTTGTGGGGTGCTATTTTAGCAATAAGAATCAGCAAGGAGCAAGCTAAGAAGCCTACAAGAGCCTAACTAATCTTTCCCTCTGAGAGAGTCTGCAGCAGCTGTCCCTTCTCTATTTACTGCAGGCACACGAGTGAGTCCACTGCCTGACGCTGCCTGCCTTTTATAAGGGGGGAGTGGCTCCAGGAGGGAGTGTAGCCTGATTGGCTCCAATGTGCCTGCTGACTGTGATGTAGAGGGTCAAAGTTGACCCTAATGGTGCATTATGGGGGCGAACCGAACTTCCGGAAAAGTTTGCGGTTCTCCACGATCGCAAACCACCAAAAGTTCTCTACTCTCAAGGAGCCTAATTAGGTTCTTGTCATGATCTGCTGGATAGTGTAATGTTTAAGGGTTCTGCCTCTGACACAGGAGACCAGGATTCAAATCTCAGCTCTGCCTGTTCAGTAAGCCAGCACCTATTCAGTAGGAGACCTTAGGCAAGTCTCCCTATCACTGCTACTGCCTGTAGAGGGTGTCCTAGTGGCTGCAGCTCTGGAGCTTTGAGTCCGCCAGGAGAAAAGCACAATAAATGTTATTTCATTGGCTCCTGACCCTGTATATCAACGTAAGCAGCTCCCATTGGCTTACATTGATAGGCGGATCCATCTGAAAATGGCGCCTGCGAATAATAGCGCACGGTGTTGGCGCTAATCCGTTTGTTGCTTATCGCTACTAAACTTTAAAGCCTTATCGACATTTAGCGTTAAAGCCTTATCGTTATTTAGCGTTAACACACAGAACCCTCTCTGTACCTATCCCTAACCCCTAGACCCCCCCTGGTGGTGCCTAACCCTAACCACTTTCCTGGTGGTGAGTAACCCTAACCACCCCCCTGGTGGTGCCTAACCCTAACCACCCTCCTGGAGGTGCCTAACCCTAAATCCCCCCTGGTGGTGCCTAACCCAAGACCCCCCTGGTGGTGCCTAACCCTAACCACTCCCCTGGAGGTGCCTAACCCTAAATCCCCCCTGGTGGTGCCTAACCCTAAGACCCCCCCCGGTGGTGCCTAACCCTAACCTTGACAGTGGTACATTAAATCCATTCACCGTTTTGCAGTTAAATAACGTCTGCAGTTTCGCCTATGTAGGGCGCTATTGATAAATAAAGTTACTGTGCCCAATAACGTCTGCTGTTTGGCATATGAACGGCGCTATTGATAAATAACGTTAGTGTGTGCCACTATTGATAAATAACGTTAGTGTGTGCCGTTTTTCTTCTTTTTTCCCTGTGCGCCATTATTATGCAGTACTAACGATAAATAGCGATAAGCGTATCTTTTTAATGCGGTACCATTTTTATGCATAGGCGCTGGGCGCCATTATTCACTGATCCGTGATAGGCTGGGCCAGGAGCCAATGAAAGCAGCTCCTGACCGGCTCACAGAAACTCTGCCGTCATAGAGAGACCACTGAGTGGGTGGCTGAGGTTCCCAGCATGCGGCGTGGATCGCGATTGCGGCGGGTATGTGCGGTGATTCATTGGTATTTGTCTTTATTTCGCCGTTTCTTGTACCAGCGGTCTCTGGTCATTAAGGGGCAGAGACTGCTGGTACTTAAGTGCTTAAACAATACCAGTTGCCTGGCAGCCCGCTGATCCTGTGTCTCAAAATACTTTTAGCCACAGACCCTGAACAAGCATGCAGCATATCAGGCAGTGGCGGCTCCAGCTTCAGATTTTTGGGGGGGCTCAAAGGAGGCACGAGGGCTGGCAGGCCGGGCTTGGGGGGGGGGGGGGGAATTTGCGCGCCGCGGCGAAAAATTGGGCGTGGTCATGATGTCATGTGGGCGGGGCTAACTGTAATGTAGTTGTACCAGCTAACGTAGTTACATGGAAAAAAAATGAAGTAAACGCACATAATGACAGGTAGCCTTTCACCAGTAAATGCACATAAGAATCAGCTTTTCAGCAGTTAATGCACGTAATGACAGACTGCGTTTCTGCAGTAAATGCACATAAGAGCCTGCTTTTCACCAGTTAATGCATGTAATGACAGACAGTTTCCCCATTAAATGCACATAAGAGACAGCTTTTCACCAGTTAATGCCCATAAGAGACAGCCTTTCACCAGTTAATGCCCATAAGAGACAGCCTTTCACCAGTTAATGCCCATAAGAGACAGCTTTTCACCAGTAAATGCACATAAGAGACAGCTTTTCAGCAGTTAATGCACGTAATGACAGACTGCGTTTCTGCAGTAAATGCACATAAGAGCCTGCTTTTCACCAGTTAATGCATGTAATGACAGACAGTTTCCCCATTAAATGCACATAAGAGACAGCTTTTCACCAGTTAATGCCCATAAGAGACAGCCTTTCACCAGTTAATGCCCATAAGAGACAGCCTTTCACCAGTTAATGCCCATAAGAGACAGCTTTTCACCAGTTAATTCACATAATGATAGACTGCGTTTCCGCAGTAAATGCACATAAGGGACAGCTTTTCACCAGTTAATGCACATAATGACAGACTGCGTTTCTGCAGTAAATGCACATAAGGGACAGCTTTTCACCAGTTCATGCACATAATGACAGACAGCATTTCCCCAGTAAATGCACATAAGAGACAGCTTTTCACCAGTTAATGCCCATAAGAGACAGCCTTTCACCAGTTAATGCCCATAAGAGACAGCCTTTCACCAGTTAATGCCCATAAGAGACAGCTTTTCACCAGTAAATGCACATAAGAGACAGCTTTTCACCAGCTAACGCACGTAATGACAGACAGCCTTTTACCAGTAAATGCACATAAGTGACAGCGTTACCCCAGTATAAGTGACAGCTTTACCCCAGTATAAGTGACAGCGTTACCCCAGTAAATGTACATAAGTGACAGCGTTACCCCAGTATAAGTGACAGCGTTACACCAGTAAATGCACATAAGTGACAGCGTTACCCCAGTATAAGTGACAGCGTTACCCCAGTAAATGCACATAAGTGACAGCTTTACCCCAGTATAAGTGACAGCGTTACCCCAGTAAATGTACATAAGTGACAGCGTTACCCCTGTATAAGTGACAGCGTTACACCAGTAAATGCACATAAGTGACAGCGTTACCCCAGTATAAGTGACAGCGTTACCCCAGTATAAGTGACAGCGTTACCCCAGTAAATGCACATAAGTGACAGCGTTACCCCAGTATAAGTGACAGCGTTACCCCAGTAAATGCACATAAGTGACAGCGTTACCCCAGTATAAGTGACAGCGTTACCCCAGTATAAGTGACAGCGTTACACCAGTAAATGCACTTAAGTGACAGCGTTACCCCAGTATAAGTGACAGCGTTACCCCAGTATAAGTGACAGCGTTACCCCAGTAAATGCACATAAGTGACAGCGTTACCCCAGTATAAGTGACAGCGTTACCCCAGTAAATGTACATAAGTGACAGCGTTACCCCAGTAAATGCACATAATGTTATACCTGGTCAGGAGGGTGGGGGACTATTTGCAGAGGCTGGGGAGGGGGGCCCCATCATGCCCTCACCTCAGTGGACCCCCCTCCTTTTATGCGCGGCGCCGAGCGGGAGATACAGCTAGCTATAGTCTCCGGGAGTCCGGGCTGCAGCAGACACTAGAGCTTCAGCCGACTGGTCCACTTCTGTCTCCTCCTCAGCAATACCGCTCTGCACGCACTGAATCAGGAAGTAGTGCGAGCGGTATTGCTGAGAAGGAGACAGGAGTGGACCAGGCGGCTGAAGCTCTAGTGTCTGCTGCAGCCCGGACTCCCGGAAACTATAGCTAGCTGTATCTCCCGCTCGGCGCCGCGCATAAAAGGACCCCTCTTTTTATCATTCCCTGAGGTGAGGGAATGATAAGTCTCTCGCCCCACGCTAGAGCCGGTGTTGGAACACCGGCCCTTGATTCAGGGGGGCTTTCTGAGGGGCTTACAGTTTCTCAGCTGGGGCTTCAGCCCCGGCAAGCCCCAGTGTAGCGCCGCCACTGATATCAGGTACTCTTACTCAGCTGACTTTTTCCAGGATTTTGAGTCAGACACTACTTATGTCAAAAGATCAACAGGGCTGCCAGGCAACTGGCATTAGTTACAAGGAAATAAATATGGTAGCATCCATATCCTTCTCACCTTGGGTTCCCATTAAGTGGAACTCTGTGATGATTAGTCCTGCATTGCTGTGTGGCTGCCCAGCTAGGGGAGGCAACACTGGCGGGCGTGTTCAGAGTATCGGACGACTTAAGAAAAAAAAAATCCATTGCTAATATTCCTGCAGTGACACACTCCCGTCTCTCCTTCCCCACATGCGTTCTCCAATAACTGATACCACCACCTTTTCTATTTTCAAACCTCATTTGATAAAACAACTTTTTACCCTTGTCTTTGACTTATTTCCATTATCTTGATTGAACATTTTTGAGCACCGTACAGGTCGAAGCTTCAAAAGAGGCCTCCCTTTGTCTGCAGACGCGTTTAGGCCCGGAACGAGGAACAAAGGGCGATAAAATGGTACGGAGAGAGAAAAAATATGCTTCGTTAATCACGAGGTGTCATTTCATTTTTATTATTTACACTAATTGTCTGCTAATTAAAGTGTATTAACATGAAAAACGAGGTAGGGATTCTGCTGAGTAACGCCACGGTGGACTTCAAGGTCAACGTCTCATCCTCTAAAAATGTTTTAAGACCTGCATCCTGTTTGCATATTGACTCGCATGTTTCCAAAACTATTTTGCAACGGGAGGCACCTGGGCATGAAGAACATCTTTTGATGTCTTCAGCTCCAAATTGACGCGAGGAAGGTGTCGAACGGCAACGTCTTAAATCTGCTGTGTTTATTGCCTCGCACGGGAAGTTACCTATCTGGTTTATGGTGTTTTAAAAGAATGCCACAGCACTTTCCATTATGGAATGGGCCAATCAGTAGCAGATATGGAATGAGACGTTAAAGTATTAGCTATTTCAATGAAATGAACCACAACAATGGATCCAGGCAGAGGTGCCTTTCAAACTCTCATTTTTTTTCCACTCAGGTTAGGTTTAAAGTGGACCTGAACTCTTGCAAACATAGAGAAATGCACCCTGAATGTATTTAGAGAGTTCAGCCTGTCTAATTCCCTCTCATCTGTGATTAATCACAAATTATAATTTAATCTCTTAGCTGTGTCAGCTGGCTGCCTCAGCAGAGCTGCTCATTTGTAAAAACAGGATGTTAACCCTATGCTTAGACATCTACACTGCAGATTTATGGCAGGATTTCTATCAGCTGTAACAAATAGATGTTTTTCTTTAAAGATTATTATGCTGTTGCTTATCTTTTAGAGCACAGAGGAAGTTCTGAGTTCAAGGACGCTTTAACATCAAATGTGTCTATAGTAAGTATATATGTCGTTTTCTCCAGTTGTGTCTAGTTATGTAACTTTTGCTAAGAAAAAGCTTAAAAAAAAAGTCACAGTATAATCCCGTTTTAGTAAACTCTGTTAGTAAACATTCAAGTATAGTAAACTAAATGTCCACGTCCTGGCCAAACATCATTATAAGTATATAGGAGTAATGCCTGGTATAGTCAGGGGCGTATTTAGAGGGTTGCAGGCATGGCTCATGCCATGGGCACCACAGCACCATGGGTGCCATGCCTGCCCCTGTACTGCACCCCCATGCCTGCCCCTGTACCTCCCTGTCACTCAGGCCTCAGATCAGGTTAATTCTGTTATCTAGGAAACATGGCCAGTTAATGTATGTATGTAGGGCACACTTGGCTTAGTAATAGAAAAAGAGGACAGAGAGGAAATAAGAAGAGATATTTCCAAAAAAGTAACTTAAGCAATATTCCGAGCCAAAAACGCAAGCAACCATATCACATTTACATGAGAAGCAATACTGTGTTTAGAGGGGAATAGAGATGTCGCGAACCTCCGATTTTCGGTTCGCGAACCCCGTCCGAAAAGTTCGCGAACCACAATAGACTTCAATGGGGATGCGAACTTTGAAAAATAGAAAAAATTATGCTGGCCACAAAAGTGATGGAAAAGATGTTTCAAGGGGTCTAACACCTGGAGGGGGGCATGGCAGAGTGGGATATATGGCCAAAGTCCCGGGGAAAAATCTGGATTTGACGCAAAGCAGCGTTTTAAGGGCAGAAATGACATTGAATGCTAAATTGCAGGCCTAAAGTGCTTAAAAACATCTTGCATGTGTATATAGTACGTCAATCAGGGAGTGTAATTAGAGTACTGCTTCACACCGACACACCAAACTCACTGTGTAACGCACCGCAAAAAGCTGTTTGCGTAGTGACGGCCATGCTGGACTGGTGCGCACCATGGCAAGAGTGCAGGCCGTGACGGTTTTCAAGCCCATATGGTCGCCGGGCTGTGGTAGCTCAATGATAGAACAACAGTGACTGTCCAGCTGATCGTAGTTGGTCTGTCCACAATGAAGCAACGAACTTATTATCTTCTTGTATGTAGGTAGGCATAAGTAGGTGTCCCAGTAGTTAGCTAGGCATAGGTAGGAGTCCCAGTATAGGTAGGTAAGAAGATGAAACCGGCACCGTCTTATCTATTTCTTCTGCTCTTTTATTGTATTCCAATCATAAACACAACGTTTCAAGGCTGCACGCCTCTTTATCAAGCTGAATTGGAAGTCACAATGATGTAACAAACACACTGGTATTTATACTAGACATGGTTAACATCAGCCAATCAATTTAAATCACTATTATCCAATCATAATGGTCCTTATCTGTTGGACCTGATGGAGAACTTGTATATGGCTGCTCTGATAGGATGTGCAGACAGGTACCTCCCACCTATCCTGCCTCCCATGGTCGCCCAGCCCCCGACCTCCTGGGTCCGCCCATTGCTGCACCCACCCCATCCATCCGCCCAACGCGGACCTGATGGGGAACTGGCGCAACGTCACGCAAAAGGTGGAGCTAAGCTCCGTCACAGCGTGTCAGGGCGGACACTTGTGGACGCATGCGGACTAACGTCTGCATACGGCACAGCGTGTCATACGAACACCCGTGGACGCATGCGGACTAGCGTCCGCATACGTCACATCTAGACGGTGCCGGCTTCATCTTCTTTCTTGGTTGGATGATCTGGAGTGCTGCTGGATCGCTGGCCGGGCACGTCACACTTTGAGGTCGTTATTGGAGTGTGCGGTCACACCACTGTGTACCAGTATAGGTAGGTAGGCATAGGTAGGAGTCCCAGTATAGGTAGGTAGGCAGGCATAGGTAGGAGTCCCAGTATAGGTAGGTAGGCATAGGTAGGTGCCTCAGTAGTTAGCTAGACATAGGTAGGAGACCCAGTAGTTAGCTAGGCATAGGTAGGAGACCCAGTATAGGTAGGTAGGCATAGGTAGGTGTCCCAGTAGTTAGCTAGGCATAGGTAGGTGTCCCAGTAGTTAGCTAGGCATAGGTAGAAGTCTCAGTATAGGTAGGTAGGCATAGGTAGAAGTCCCAGTATAGGTAGGTAGGCATAGGTACGTCCCCTAGTATAGGTAGGTAGGTAGGTGTCCCTGTATAGGTAAGTAGGTGCCCCAGTAGTTAGCTAGACATAGGTAGAAGACCCAGTAGTTAGCTAGGCATAGGTAGGAGTCCCAGTATAGGTAGGTCGGCATAGGTCCGTCCCCTAGTATAGGTAGGTAGGTAGGTGTCCCCGTATAGGTAAGTAGGTGCCCCAGTAGTTAGGTAGGCATAGGTAGGTGTCCCAGTATAGATAGTTAGGCAGGGCCTGGCTGGCACAGTAACAACAATTACCAAGGTCCAGCTGCAACAGATAGGGCTGTATAATGTCAGTGAGCAACACACACAAAAAAAAACACATCAGGAAAACATTAGGGCTCTCAAAAGAGCTGTTGAGGGGTGCTATTTTAGCAATAACAATCAGCCAGGAGCAAGCCAAGAGCCTAACTAATCTTTCTCTAGGAGAACAAGTCTGCAGCAGCTGTCCCTAGTCTGTCTCTAGCAGGCACACGAGTGGGTGTAATGGCCGGCAAACCTGTCTTATATAAGGGGGGGCTCCAGGGCTTAGTGTAGCCTGAATGGCTACAATGTGCCTGCTGACTGTGATGCAGAGGTCAAAGTTGACCCTCATAGTGCATTATAGGGCGAATCGAAGTTCCGCAAAAGTTCGATGGGTCCAGGCGAACGCGAAACCCCAAAGTTCGCCTGGAACCGTTTGCCGGCGAACCGTTCGCTACATCTCTAGCGGGGAAGGGGGCTCTTAATGGGGTGGGGGGGGAGCAATTTCAGTGTTTGCCGTAGGCTCTAAATTACCCAGATACGCCCCTGGGTAAAGTAAACCTGATGTAATACAACTGTTATAGTAAACCTGTTTTCTGGCCCCTGCGTTATTCTGTATCAGGAAAAGTGGGCGGGCACATGCGTCACATAAGTCGGAGATCCATGAGCCGTGGGTGAGCTTGCAGCCACTTCGCTACCTGCATCGCTATCTGTACATCACTCTGGGCCTGCATGGATTACCTCAAAAGCACCAGCCAGTGAGACCTATGCTTCCTGTGTAAGCTGCTGCCTGATTACTGAGGGAATTGCCTGTCATCTGTGACTTGCTTGTGCATGGCTACAATGCTACAGTTAGAGTTGGGCCGAACCTCCGCGGAAGGTTCGGTTCGCGGTAAAGTTCGCGAACCGCAATAGACTTCAATGGGGATGCGAAATTTGAAAAAAAAAAAATAATTATGCTGGCCACAAAAGTGATGGAAAAGATGTTTCAAGGGGTCTAACACCTGGAGGGGGGCATGGCGGAGTGGGATACACGCCAAAAGTCCCCAGGAAAAATCTGGATTTGACGCAAAGCAGCGTTTTAAGGGCAGAAATCACATTGAATGCTAAATGACAGGCCTAAAGTGCTTTAAAACATCTTGCATGTGTATACATCAATCAGGTAGTGTAATTAAGGTACTGCTTCACACTGACACACCAAACTGTTCACTGAACAGAACAGGTATGCAGTGGCGGGTTCACTGAACAGAACAGGTATACAGTGGCGGGTTCACTGAACAGAACAGGTATACAGTGGCGGGTTCACTGAACAGAACAGGTATGCAGTGGTGGGTTCACAGAACAGGTATGCAGTGGCAGGGTCACTGAACAGGTATGCAGTGGTGGGTGGGTTCACAGAACAGGTATGCAGTGGTGGGTGGGTTCACAGAACAGGTATGCAGTGGCAGGATCACTGAACAGGTATGCAGTGGTGGGTGGGTTCACAGAACAGGTATGCAGTGGCAGGATCACTGAACAGGTATGCAGTGGGCTCACTGAACAGAACAGGTATGCAGCCAGGAAAAGCTAAGCCTAACTAATCTTTCCCTATGAGAGACAGACAGCAGCTCGCCCTACTCTCTCTAATGCAGGCACACGAGTGGCCGTAATGGCCGCCGCTGCCTGCCTTATATAAGGGGGGGTGGGGCTCCAGGGGCTAGTGTAGCCTAATTGGCTACACTGGGCCTGCTGACTGTGATGTAGAGGGTCAAAGTTGACCCTCATAGTGCATTGTGGGGCGAACCGAACTTCCGGAAACGTTCGCCTGCGGGAGGCGAACGCGAACCACCGAAGTTCGCCGGGAACCGTTCGCCGGCGAACCGTTCGGCCCATCTCTAGCTACAGTATCATCCAGGCTGCACAGAAATGTGGACAGAGGAGCCCACTATCAGTTCTGTACCTGCATTAACTGATGAGACCTGTGCTTCCTGTGCAAGCTGCTGCCTAATTACTGAGAGAATTGCCTGTCATCTGTGACTTGCTTGTGCATGGCTGCAATGCTACAGTGTCATCCAGGCTGCACAGACTTGTGGACAGAGGAGCCCACTATCAGTTCTGTACCTGCATTAAATGATGAGACCTGTGCTTCCTGTGCAAGCTGCTGCCTAATTACTGAGAGAATTGCCTGTCATCTGTGACTTGCTTGTGCATGGCTGCAATGCTACAGTGTCATCCAGGCTGCACAGAAATGTGGATATGGGAGCACACCAGGAATACTGTACCTGCATTAAGGGCCCATTCACACTAGAGCGTTTTGCAGGCGATTTCGGCAAAACGCTCAAACGCTGGCGCTTTTGAAAGCACTGGTGCTATTATACCCTATAGGCCCGTTCTTACTTGGGCGATTTGCGCTAATTGCCGAAAATCGCGAAAACGCAAATGCGTAGCCTGCACCATTTTTAGGCGATTTCCCGGCGTTTGCATTTAGTGCTAAAGAAGCGCTAAACGCGATTGTGAAAAAATCGCCAAGTGTGAATGACGATTTTTTTCGCATTCATCGCGCAAAATCGTCATAACAAAATGCTAGCAAAAGCGCTAGCATTTTGCGAACAGCAAGTGTGAATGGACCCTGAGTGGTAAGACCTATGCTTCCTGTGCAAGCTGCTGCTTGATTACTAAGGGAATTGTCTGTCATCTGTGACTTGCTTGTGCATGGCTGCAACGCTACAGTATCATCCAGGCTGCACATAAATGTGGACAGAGGAGCACACTATCAGTACTGTACTTGCATTAACTGGTGAGACCTATGCTTCCAGTGCAAGCTGTTGCATGATTAATGCATGCAAGTCCCAGCATATTGATGTATGGAAAACATGTTTGGCAGCTTTATTGCATGAGTGTGCCAGCCCGCTGCCCGCCCCTTGCTTCCTGGTGCCCTAGGCCATGGCTTTTGTGGCCTTGCCTGAAATCTGGCCATCCTGGCTATGTGCAGCGAATCATTAGCGATTTTACAGCGATTACATACTTCACATTGGAGAGCAATCCCTCCAAAAATGATGCATGTCCTGTGATTGTGATTACAATAATCCCAATCGCTCCACTTGCTTCCTCTCAATCCACTTACATTGACGAAGCGTTTTTGGAAATTGCCAGCCATTTATAGCGATCCAAAAACTCTGCCAAAAGCTCTCCAGTGGGTCCCAGCGCTTATTGATGTTTTGCATTGAGTTTTCTCAACAAAATAAGGCTTTCCTTTTTGAAAGTTTGATGTCCAGTAAGGGAAAGAGTTAAATTTAGGAACAGAGGTGCCACCACTTGACAAAATAAAGGTATATGTATAAATAAAATCATGTACCTTATTAGAACAGCCAAATGGGGTCAGCGGCCCGGTTCCAGAATCCCCAACCCAAAAACAATTTCAGCTTTAATAGCCTTTAGTATGTGTTCCATAAGCATGCCCATTAAATTGAGTCATCTGTGCCTCCCAGTTGCTCCAAGACAGATTTTATCCGGAGAGAGTGGAGCAATTATCCCTCTGGATGGAAGCCTGTGCCGCTCGCTCAACCTCGTTCATCATCTCGGACAGCCGCACGCCGTCTGCTAATTTCATCACACAGGTTTGCTTTACTTTCCTCTGTCTTATTCCATTTCGGAAAGGTGCAACTGCAATATATTGTCTTGCTCTTGTTTTAGTAAGTGGACTGAGCTTATACCAGTAGCCAGGTTTACTGTGGCTGCTGCTTCTGGGCCAGATTGTTGCGCTGTAAGGGGAGGATAAGGTGGAAGGGGGCTGAAAGGGAATGCTGGGGAAAAAATGTAAAGATCTAGTTCAGACAGTTTTCTTGATTTAATGCAGGTGGGGCCACGCGGCACTCACGATCCCGTGGCCGGGAGCATTCGCACCAACCTCAGCAGGTGGCTGGCTTCTACGGAGGAGACCCCGGGAGACCGGCTAGGAGCGGAGCTGCGGTGAGGGACACATAAGCTGCCGGGGGCTGGAGGAAGCCTTAGGTAAGTAGATCTGTTTTTTCCTGATGTTTCCTTTTACCACTTTCGTACCAGCAGTCTCTCCCCCCCTTAAGGACCAGAGACTGCTGGCATGGTAAAACGTAGCTTCCCGACTAATCGCCGCACATACCGCCACTCTCGCTGGTCACGACGTTGCTGCATCGCCGCAGGCTCCTCTCTCTGTCGTCTCTATGATGGCAGAGTGCTGACAGCCGGTCAGGAGACGCTTTCATTGGCTCCTGATGATGTCTATCAAAGGGAGCCAATGTGATTGGCTATCCGTGATCACATTGTCAGGAGCCAATGAAAGCGGCTCCTGACTAGAGATGGCCCGAACGGTTTGCCGGCGAACGGTTCCAGGCGAAATTCCGTGGTTCGTGATGCGGAAAACTGCGAACCTTTCCGGAAGTTCGATTCGCCCCCATAGTGCATCATTAGGGTCAACTTTGACCCTCTACATCACAGTCAGCAGGCACATTGTAGCCAATCAGCCTACACTCCCTCCTGCAGCCACTCCCCCCCCCCCTTATAAAAGGCAGGCAGTGTAAGGCATTGGACTCACTCGTGTGCCTGCAGTAAGTAGAGAAGGGAGAGCTGCTGCAGATTCTCATAGGGAAAGCTTAGTTAGGCTCTTGTAAGCTTGTTAGCTTTCTCCTTACTGATTCTTATTGCTAAAAAAGCACCCCATAACAGCTCTTTTGAGACTAATCTTGTCCTTGTGATCTATTTTTTTTTGTGTGTGGCCCACTTGCATTATATACAGCCCTGTCAGTCAGTTGCAGCTGGCCTTTGGCACCTTAATTCCTACTGTGCCACTGCCAGGCCCAGCACACTCAGTGACTACCTGTGTGTGTGACAGGCAGCTGCACATTTGTAATCCCATCCCAATCACTGCACCTGTTCACTGTTCAGTGCATCTACCTATCTACGTGAGCGCACGCATTGTTAATAACACCAGTCATTGCACCTGTTCACGGAGGTACCTGTGTGTGTGTGTGTGTGTGTGTGTGACAGGTGCACATTTGTAATACCCATCACTGCATATACCTAACTTTTGTGTTCAGTGCACCCATCTACCTACGTAAGCGCACGCAGTGTGATATTTAATACCACCAGTCACTGTACCTGTTCACGGTACGTGTGTCTGTAATACCCATCACTGCATATACATATAAAACCACCATGGCCTGCACTCTCGCCAAGGTGCGCACCAGTCCAGCACGGCCGTCACAACACAAACAGCTGTTTGTGGTGCGTTACACAGTGAGTTTGATGTGTCAGTGTGAAGAAGTACTCTAATTACACTCCCTGATTGATGTATACACATGCAAGATGTTAATAAAGCACTTTAGGCCTGCAATTTAGCATTCAATGTGATTTCTGCCCTTAAAACGCTGCTTTGCGTCAAATCCAGATTTTTTTCGCCAAGACTTTTGGCAACTATCCCACTCATCCATGCAAAAACTCAGATGTTAGACCCCTTGAAACATCTTTTCCATCACTTTTCTGGCCAGCATAAGTGTTTCTAGTTTTCAAAGTTCGCCTCCACATTGAAGTCTATTGCACTTTGCGAAAGTTCGCGCGGACCGAACTTTTGCGGAATTCGCGTTCACGTTTCGCGAACCGACAGTCGGAAGTACGGGCCATCTCTAACCACCAGTCACGGTACCTTTTCACGGTACGTGTGTGTGAGACAGGTGCACATTTGTAATACCCATCACTTCATATACCTACCTGTTGTGTTCAGTGCACCCATCTACCTATGTGAGCACACGCAGTGTGATATTTAATACCACCAGTCACTGTACCTGTTCAAGGTACGTGTGTTTGAGACAGGTGCACATTTGTAATACCCATCACTGCATATACCTACCTGTTGTGTTCAGTGCATCCACCTACCTACGTGAGTGCACGCAGTGTGATATACCACTCTGTGCATACCTGTTAACTGCACCTGTGTGACTGCACATTGTATTAGTCAAGTCAGTGCATACCTGTCACTTCATCCCCCCGATATGGACAAAACGGACAAAACAGGTAGAGGCAAAGGTAGAGCCAGACCCAGAGGAAGGCCACCCTGCAGGTCTGTGCGAGGTCGTGCTGATGTAATTGGTGCGGCCCTGGACCAAAGTTCAGTGCTCAGAAGAAGGCACGTCCCATCAACTCCCAAGATTGTCAGGACGTGGTTGACTATTTAACACAGAACACCTCATCTTCTGCAGCCACCAGCGCTACTACAAGCACCACATCCACTGAATTTGACACTTCGCAGGAGTTATTTGGTGGGGAAATCACTGATGCACAGCCATTATTGTTACAACAAGATGAAGGCACTAAGCAAGTTACACCATCTCATATGTCTGAGTTAGGCGACACTATGGACATAACGTGTGAGGAGGAGGATGATGATGTACCTGCTGTTGGTGCAGTTTATGATGTGTCTGAGGCAAGCAAAGCTGGACAGGATGATTATGATGATGATGATGATGATACGGATGCCACGTGGGATCCGTAAGAGACAAGATGACCAAGGGGAAAGTTCAGAGGGGGAGTCAGAGAGGAGTAGGAGAAGACGAGTTCCTGAAAGAAGCAGGGGGAGCTTGTCATCAGAAACAGCTGGTGGCAGTTTCCGGCACCATGTATCGCCACCTATGGCCAGCCAGCCAACATGCCCTTCAACGTCAGCTGCTGATGCCACCATAGTGCCATCATCCCAGGGGGGCTCAGCGGTTTGAAAAATGTTTAATGTGTCTGCTTTAGAACAGAGCAATGCCATCTGTTCTCTCTGCCTCCAAAAATTGAGCCATGGAAAGGCCAACACCCATGTAGGGACAACTGCCTTACGAAGGCACACGCAGAAAAGGCACAAACTGCAATGGGAAGAGCACCTGAGCAAAAGCAGCACACAAAAGCAAAGCCACCCTCCTTCTCCTCTTCCTGCTTCAGGTGCAGCATCTTCAGCCGCTTTCTCCCTTGCACCTTCACAGCCACCCTCCTCCACTCCGCCTCTGACCTTGAGCGGTTCCTGCTCCTCTGCCCACAGCAGCCAGGTGTCTGTGAAGGAAATCTTTGAGCGGAAGAAGCCAATTTCTGCCAGTCACCCCCTTGACCGGCGTCTGACAGCTGGCTTTGCGGAACTGTTAGCTCGCCAGCTGTTACCATACAAGCTGGTGGACTCTGAGGCCTTCCGTAAATTTGTGGCCATTGGGGCACGGCAGTGGAGGATACCAGGCCACAATTATTTCTCTAAAAAGGCGATACCCAAACTGTACCAAGAAGTTGAGAGGCATGTGGTGTCATCTCTGGCACACAGCATTAGGTCAAGGGTCCACCTGACCACGGATGCCTGGTCTGCCAAGCACGGGCAGGGCTGCTACATTACGTACACAGCCCATTGGGTAATCCTGGTGACTGATAGCAAGAAGGGAGTATGTGGCTGTGCAGCGGAACTTGTGACACCTCCACGGCTTGCAGGCAGGCTGCCACCTCCTCTCCTCCTGCTACATCCTCATCCTCTACTGGTGCTGCGATCTCCTCTCCAGCTACACAGCCCCAGCTCCCCAGGGCCTATGCTGCATGCCAGGTACGACGGTGTCACACCATCTTAGACATGTCTTGCCTCAAAGCGGAGAGTCACACTAGAGCAGCTCTCCTGGCTGCTCTTAACAAACAGGTGGATCAGTGGCTGACCCCGCACCAGCTGGAAATCGGCAACATGGTGTGTGACAACGGCAGCAATCTTATTTCGCTTTGAATTTGGGAAAGCTGACCCATGTACCCAGCATGGCACATGTGCTGAATCTAGTCATTCAAAGATTTGTGTCAAAGTACCCAGGCTTAGAGGACATCCTGAAGCAGGCCAGGAAGGTGTGTGGGCATTTCAGGCGGTCTTACACGGCCATGGCACGCTTTGCCGATATTCAGCCGGAGTAACAACTTGCCGGTGAGACGCCTGATTTGCAATAGCCCGACTCGCTGGAGTTCGACCCTCCTTATGTTCTCTCGCTGCTAGAACTGGAAAAAGTCGTCACCCAGTACCTCTACAACTACAGTAGAAGGACACACTCTGGGTAGATGGGGAGGTTCTGGCCTAGCAACTGGACACTCATGCGAAATGCATGCAGGCTCATGCTGCCGTTTGAGGAGGTGACCAACCTGGTGAGTCACAGTGAAGGCGCCATCAGTGACTTAATCCCGTACATTTACTTCCTGCAGCGTGCCGTACATAGAGTGGTGGATCAAGCTGTGGAGGAATGTGAACAGGAACAGTTACAAGAGGAAGCGTTGTGAGATCAATTCTCATCAGAACCAGATGTTTCCTCAACACCTGCGGCAGCACAGAGGGGGGAGGAGGAGGAGGAAGAGTCGTGTGGGGAAGAGGAGTCAGACTCGGATGATGAGGAAGGTGTTTCTTTGAAGGAGGAGGAGGAGGCGGCAGCAGAAGAACAACCGCAGCAGGCGTCGCAGGGGGCTTGTGCTGCTCAACGTTCCCGTGGTATTGTTCGTGGCTGGGGGGAGCAGGAGGACTTACCTGACGTCACTGAGGAAGAGCAAGAGGAGATGGATAGTACATCTGGATCCAACTTTGTGCAGATGGCATCTTTCATGCTTTCCAGCCTGTTGAGGGACCCCCGTATACAAAAACTCAAGGGGAATTAGCTGTACTGGGTGGCCACGCTACTTGACCCTCGGTATAGGCACAAAGTGGCGGAGAGGTTTCCAAATCACCAAAAGGCAGAAAGGATGCAGCACTTGCAGAACAAGCTGGCAACTATGCTTTACAATGCGTTTAAGGGTGATGACAGAGCAAAACGCAATAAAGGTACCACTGCCAGTAATTCTTCTCCCATGTCCACGCAGGCAAGGACAGAACGCTCCAGCGATCTCATGGTGATGTCGGACATGCGGACATTATTTAGTCCAACGCCTCACCTTAGCCGTTCCGGATCCACCCTCCACCAATGCTTGGACCGTCAGGTAGCCGACTACTGTGAGCAGCGATGAACCCTTGGACTACTGGGTGCGCAGGCTTGACCCGTGGCCAGAGCTGTTCCAATTTGCCATCCAACTTCTGTCTTGCCCTGCCTCAAGCATCCTGTCAGACTCAGAAGGACCTTCAGCGCAGCTGGAGGCATTGTCACTGAGAAGAGAAGTCGCCTAAGTCACAAAAGTGTTCAGTACCTCACCTTTATCAAAATGAATGAGGCATGGATCCCGGAGGGCTAAAGCCCGCCCGAAGACTAAGTCAGTCGCTACACACAGCATCTCTGCCTGCAGGCCGTGTGACTGCCTACTAGAGATGTGGTGAACTGTTCGCCCGGCGAACATCTCTGGAGCTCTTACTACTTCCGGGTCGCACTGACCCGGAGTAGTACGGCTGCGCTGCCCGGCTGAGCGCGTCCTAGATCGCGCTCCTGTTGCCGGGCACTCTCTGTGCATGAGTGTGACGTCATTCATGACGTCAAGCACACGCGCAGAAAGTGCCCGGCAACAGGAGCGCGATCTAGGACGCGCTCCGCCGGGCAGCGCAGGCGTACTACTCCGGGTCAGTGCGACCCGGAAGTAGTAAGAGCCCCAGGGATTTGGAGATGTTCGCCGGCAAACGGTTCGGGAACCGTTCGCCACATCTCTGCTGCCTACCCCAAGACTAAGTCGTTCCCCGCACAGCACCTCTGCCCGCAGGCCGCTTGACTGCCTTCTCTGCCACCACCAACAGGATCCAGGACTCCAGGTGGATTTCTGAATTTTTAAGGCCGCTGCTAGCAGCGCCAGATATACTAATTTTTCTGGTGCGTGTACATGCCTGCCTAATTTTTCTGGCTGCACTGCAGCTGCAACAACAAAACAAAAGGCATGTACATGTGCCAATTCCCCTTCGTGATCATTACCTTGCTGTGGTGAAGGGGCTTACGTATCACAATGAAGCAATGACCGACGGCTATATGAGTGTCTCGGGGGGGAGGGGGGGCACACCCAAGATAATAAGGTCGTTGCTTCATTGTGGACAGACCAAATTTGATCAGCTGGACAGTCACTGTTGTTCTATCATTGAGCTACCACAGCCCGGCGACCATATGGGCTTGAAAACCACCACGGCCTGCACTCTCGCCATGGTGTGCACCAGTCCAGCACGGCCGTCGCTACACAAACTGCTGTTTGCGGTGCGTTACACAGTGAATTTGGTCTGTCAGTGTGAAGCAGTACTCTAATTACACTCCCTGATTGATGTATACACATGCAATATGTTTTAAAGCACTTTAGGCCTGCAATTTAGCATTCAATGTAATTTCTGCCCTTAAAACGCTGCTTTGTTTCAAATTCAGATTTTTCGTGAAGACTTTTGGCGTCTATCCCACTCCGCCATGCCCCCCTCCAGGTGTTAGACCCCTTGAAACATCTTTTCCATCACTTTTGTGGCCAGGATAAGTGTTTCTAGTTTTCAAAGTTCGCCTCCCCATTGAAGTCTATTGCAGTTCGAAAACCCGGTTCGCGAAATGAAAATCGGAGGTACCTCTCTCTACCGCTAAAGTCAGCCAAAAATTACACACAATTTTGCGATGGTACGAATGGATTACGCAAAATTAATGTAGCGCAGCGTAATATGTTGGTGCTTTATAAATACAATAAATAAATACATTTCCAAATCTTATTTATGGATGGCTGTAATGGCAAAGTTTTAGGCGAAATTTTCACAATTGTTATTAGCAGATTATGATCACCATTAATTATTACCCGATCACAATGCCTTTTTTGGGGGGATAAGCCACACACACTACCAGCCAATCGTTATTTCCAAGCCTGGGCTTAGTGCAGCCAATCATAGCTACCTATCTGTAAATGTTCAGAGTATACTAACCAGAGTACCTATTGTCTGGATGCTGCTCAGATCGGCGCAGGGAGAGCTAAATGACGGCTCTCTCTGCTGCTGCTAAACTCTAAGGTGGCGTTAAATACTATTCCCCCTCCGAGTTGTCACAACTCGGAAGGAGAAGTAATTCGGGATCAGGCAGCCGCCAGAGCCCTGAATTACCGCTATGCGAGGAGCGCAGCATAGCATTGCTGCTATGACAGCACCCAGCTTCGGCGCACGGCGTTCAGCGCCGCACGCTGAAATAACCTGCTTCGTACTAACCAAACTCAATTACTTCACTTTTCCACTTAAAACCACATTTATTTACAATAGACACTAAGAACCCATTAGGGCAATTTTTGCAGTTTTTGGGATCACCGACAATCGCTGGTGACTCCTAAAAAAACGCTTTGCCAATGCAAGTGAGTCGGGGGAAGCCATTAGTGTGATTGCGATTGGGGCAATCGCAATCACAGGACATGCAGCATTTGGAGCGCATTTGCGTGCAATGCTAAAGTATATAAGTGCTGCAAAATCGAAGCGATTATGCAGCGCTTTGGGGGGGCAGAGCGATTACGCTTTTTAAAAACTTTAATATACTTGCCAAGTCTCTTTATTTACTTCTTCCATTTGTAACCCCACCCTCTAAGTAAAGAGGTCACAGGCTCTTCTCTGATTGGTCATAGAGAAGCACCTATGACCTCTTCCATTAGGGGGCGGAGCTATGGACAGAAGTGCGCCTGGTAAACGAATTACAAATCGGAAGCGCTGTACAGCTCACTGTACAGCGCTTCCAAGCTTCGGGGAATCCCCATTGAAAACGCCCTAGGAATTGCTGCACATAGCGCTGCAGCGACTTTAAAGTGCTGCAGAGATTACTATTGGTTGCCAGGCCTAAGGCAGGCAGTACACAATCATTGGTTTTCTGCTAATTGCATTTCTACAGTTTTTCATGTGTATGCATATTTCAGGTGCATTTTATGTGTTTTTTTCTGTGGTTCTTCCCTTTTCCCATCCGTCCCTACCACCTGCATTTTCCTTTCTCCGTGGACTCACTACCCGGCAACATTCTCAAGCCTGGTGACTCAGTTCTACAAGCCTAGATTGTCCTCTCAGGGGTCTTTTAAAATAAATGACCTACAGAGTTGCAGGACAATCAACACCCTCTCTATCTCTCCAAACTCACTCTACTGATATCTACTGTAGCGTTCACATAAACAGAAAAGAATTGTAACCACTTCACGTTCCGGGGTTTTTCCCCTTTAAGATTCCTGGGAATTTTGTCATTTCAGCTGTCACAATTGATACATCGATAACTTTTTTTTTTCTTCTTATGCCATCAAAGTGATCAGGGGCATAACAATAGACCCTGCAAGGGATGCCTCCGCAGGGGGCCCAGAAGCCACTGTGGGCCCAGTGGGGGAAAAGTTTGAGAGACTGACAACTAAGGGCAGGGAGATTAAACGTATTCTGCTCTGGCACCATTGTTATATTGACTGCATGTGTCCACCACACAGATAAGGAATCATACACACTTTGGAATTTGTACACTGTCCCTGCTCCCCAGGGTTCATAAAAATATCTGTCTCACACTGCAGCAAAGTTCTGATGACTTCATGTACAACGTTACAAACAAAGGAGTAACAGGTTGAAAAAAAGTTGTAGACTGGCCCTTATTCAGCAATCCCTCAGAAGAGATTCCTAAATTCTTATCACACAAAAGGCTAGTGACCTTATGGTGTCTGATTACAGACACAGTGGAGTGGGTAAGATTGATGTCTGACTGTCGCTGCCTCATTGAGAGCTTGTTGTCTCATACTGAGTCATACTGTAATAACAGTATCAATCAGTGACATTCTGAATGTTGTGCCAAAGTTACATTGATACTATATCTTATGTTCAGCATGTCATTGTTGTTCCTCAATATAGCATGTGCTCTCATGTAGTAAAATAATACGGCTGTGTGTGTGTGTGTATGTACTGGGAGCAGAGCTGCGACGAGGGACTTGTCGGCTGCAAGGATCTGGCGGAAGCCCTGGGTAAGTAGATCTGGGGGTAGCATAGATTGCCTGACATTTCCTTTAAGTCTAAGTGTTTTTAGCTGCACGTGGAAAACACATTGGTCCTCAATTTTCTTGCACAGAAAGCGAGGGGGTGTGGAGGCCCCTTCCAAAATTTCGCAGGGGGCCCCAGTGATGTCTAGTTACGCCCCTGAAAGTGATACACATTTAGTTTTTTGCAATAACTGACAGCCAAATTACATTAATCACCATCCACGTAGATCTGGAGGGGGAATAGTAATTAACGCCGCCGGGACTTGTGCAGGAGCTGGGTGAGCTGTATATCGGCTGTATCCTGTGCCCAAGTCTCCCAGCAGCGATTTACGTCATACGCCCTTCAGCCGCCATGATTACAGAGGCAGGACTGTGTGTTGAGAGCCCTAACCAGAAATCCTGTGGAGCACAATACAATCTGGTCAGGCGGGGGTGCTGTAACAGCACTAGAACTACGGGCTCTCAACACACAGTCCGGCCTCTGTAATTATCCCAGCTGCAGGCATTTGCCTGAACCGATCATCATCCTGCAAAGTTTTCTTGCTCTGAGACTTCACTACAGAGCAAGGAGGAAAGGCAAAGTCCGGGCACCAGATGAGTTGCAGAAGACACCACTTTATTTCATCCCACCAAACAAATAACACATCACGGTTGGTCTGACAGCCGTTTCGCAAATTACTTGCTTCCTCAGAGACCAATATCTACACTGACACGCACTTATATATAGCAGATAAATACATTGCAAAAAGCCCGAGGTGGGAGGGACTCACCAAACCGCCGTTTCCGGCCCATTACCGAGCGTTCGTCCAGAAGAGACTTCGCTCCGAGCCACCCAGTCTGCACAGCGGGAAGAGAACCTGCCCCTTTTGGGGTTGGGTTACTCGGGAGTTTCCTCCAATCAGAGCCTCGGCCTCTTCCGGGCACGCAGCTCCAGCAAGTCTCGCGTGCATAGCCTGAGGGTATCAATGAGCCGGTTTCTGCACTCCATGCTAGTATGTTGCTATGGAAGCGCATACACATCGGTTTCTGGTGTCCACCTCCTATGAAAGATAAAGAGAAAAAAGGAAAATCAAAAATAACATAAAACATAGACTTAATCCTGTTAAAAACAAAAGCTTGTAAGCAGAGTGGAACAAGTTCCCATAAAAATCATATGGCATAACTTCAAAAACATCACTAGCTCACACATATCTACAGATTTTGGCATACCCAGTTAAATCTTTGTAGGGGAGTAAGAAAGGCCAATATGTATATTTCCCAAACATAAAACAGCCCAGGGAGAATCCTCCGGTTAGATCAAAACATACAGATTTGGGAGCATATGTACAATACCTAATATAAAATTCAGTTATTATATATTACAGTACACAATAAGGGGTACAGATCGGAGTGACTAAGGGGAGGTCCCTCACATATAAAAATACCTGGGGAGATCTCACCTCACTTATGCCCCTCAAATCAATGTTTATCGAGGAAGCAATGCAGCTCATTGCGCTCATTGAATCCCAAATTACCACAGGCGTCGGTAATTGATATCAATCTTGCTTCCTCCCTGCGTAAACTTTTTTCCCTATCACCTCCTCTATGGGGGATATCAACACACTTTAATCCAAAGAATCTCAAAACATCTGGATTCCCACCGTGATCCTCTCTAACATGCATAATCATCCTCGTTGCCCCTTTTCCTGTCTCGATGGAATGATAGTGTTCCTGAAAGCGAGTACCCATCTGTCTTGTTGTCTCACCAATATAGAAACGGTGGCAGGGGCAGACCACTGCATACACTACAAATTTTGATCTGCAGCGCATGAACTGCTTAATTTTTAGGGTAACACCCCCCAGACACACAGATTTGCCTGGGATGAATTGGCTGCAATGTGTGCAATTGTGACATTTGAAATTACCGACCGGTAACGACCCTTCCAGCCAATTCAATTTCCGTGGTACCCTGTATTCGCTGCGCATTACTACGTCTCCGATCGTACGTGCTCTGCGGAACGATATTAGTGGTCTGTCCCCCACCATGGACCTCAGGCCTGGGCTTTCCCTCAAACTGGACCAGTTCTTATGAATACTCGACCGTATCTTATCGGCCATGGGTGAATAATTAAATACAAATGGGGCAGCTTTTTTGGGCGGCTGCTTGGGACTTCCTCCTCCCTCCTTCTTTCTTTTTAAAAGTTGGGATCGTGACATTCCATTGGCTCTATTGTACGCCTGGACCAGGAGGGGTAAGGGATAGCCTCTTGCTATTAGTCCCAGCCCCAGTTGCCTACTCTGCACCTCAAAATCCTCCTGCTTTGAATTATTCCTTTTCAGCCTTAAAAATTGGCTGTAGGGAATAGAATCAAGGATGTGGCGTGGATGATAACTGGAGTAAAGTAGGATTGAATTAGTGGCCGTTGTCTTACAAAACCCCCTACTCAACAGCTTACCATCCTCGGGGTACCAGGTCTAGAAATTCCAGTCAATCACCACCCCACACCCCTGTAAACCGCATATTGAGATCTTCAGTGCACAGCCAATCCACAAATTCCAGGAACTGAGATTTACCTCCCCTCCAGACCATCAGGACGTCGTCCATGTACCTTGACCAGGAGACAATGGCGTGGCGATAGGGACTGGAGGAACTGTAAACATAATGCTCCTCCCAAAATGCCAAAAAAATGTTGGCGAAGGTAGGGGCCACCGAGGTCCCCATCGCCACGCCAGATGCCTGCCTGTACCAAGTGTCCTTAAACAAAAAGGCATTATGGGTTAGCAATCAATCACAATTGTGTCAGCATGTGGTTCAGTCACAGAACCGTTATCAAAGTACCTTGAATTCCTGCTTAGACTGCTTTTAACCAAAATTCCTTCTTATCTGGCAGATACCTTGGCAGTATTGAGATGGCTGCCAGAAGTCGAGTGGAAAGACAATTACCAATTGACATCGATTGATGTGGAGAGCCTATACACACGAATTCCCCAGGACATTGGTGTCAAGGTAATTGAGAGCTTCCTTGCAGACCAAGGGAAGGACGTTGATTGGGTAAAGTATGTGGGGGAATGCCTCTCCTATGTGCTAACCCATAATGCCTTTTTGTTTAAGGACACTTGGTACAGGGGTTATACTTGACTCAGAGCTCGCCTTTAAACCTCACATTGCCTCATTAACCACCACCTGCTATTTCCAGCTCAAAAATATATTCCGTATCCGTCCCTTCCTCACACAAGAGGCCACCAAAATGCTTGTTCATGCCTTAATCATCTCCCGCCTAGACTACTGCAACACCCTGCTCTGTGGCCTACCAAAAAACAGGCTAGCTCCTCTCCAATCCCTTCTAAATGCAGCGGCCCGCCTCATTCACCTTTCCACACGCTCTTCTGATGCAGCCCCACTGTGCCATTCTCTCCACTGGTTACCCATTACCCAGAGGATCCAGTTCAAACTCCTGACTCTAACATACAAAGCCCTCCACGAGTTGTCTCCTCCATACATCTCCTCACTAATCTCAAGATATTGTCCCTCCCGCAACCTTCGCTCCTCCCAAGAAATTCTCCTGGCCTCTAAGCTGATCACCTCCTCTCATGCTCGCATCCAGGACTTTACACGAGCATCAGCCCTTATCTGGAACTCTCTTCCACAGCCTGTACGTCATGCTCCAAACCTGGACATCTTCAAACGCACTCTTAAAACACACCTTTTCAGACAAGCTTATAACATTCTATAGCCCTTTATTTACTTATTTGTCACAATGTAATCAGAGGCAAAGAATCACTGCCTCATCCATCCTCCACCCCCTTACCTAGTGTGTCCCCCACTACCCATTAGATTGTAAGCTCGCAAGGGCAGGGTCATCCTCCTAATGTTTACTGTTTTTGTAACAATATTTGTGCTGCTTGGAACTCTGCTGTATATTTGCTAGTTGTATCTATGTTCCCCTTGTCGTCTTATTGTGCTTTGTAAAGCGCTGCGGAATATGTTGGCGCTATATAAATAAAAAATAATAATAATAATAAAATAATAATAATACAGGCAGGCATCTGGCGTGGCGATGGGGACCTCGGTGGCCCCTACCTTCGCCAACATTTTTTTGGCATTTTGGGAGGAGCATTATGTTTACAGTTCCTCCAATCCCTATCGCCACACCATTGTCTCCTGGTCAAGGTACATGGACGACGTCCTGATGGTCTGGAGGGGAGGTAAATCTCAGTTCCTGGAATTCGTGGATTGGCTGTGCACTAACGATCTCAATATGCGGTTTACGGGGGTGTGGGGTGGTGATTGACTGGAATTTCTAGACCTGGTACCCCGAGGATGGTAAGCTGTTGAGTATAAGGTTTCGTAAGACAACGGCCACTAATTCAATCCTACTTTACTCCAGTTATCATCCACGCCACATCCTTGATTCTATTCCCTACAGCCAATTTTTAAGGCTGAAAAGGAATAATTCAAAGCAGGAAGATTTTGAGGTGCAGAGTAGGCAACTGGGGCTGAGACTAATAGCAAGAGGCTATCCCTTACCCCTCCTGGTCCAGGCGTACAATAGAGCCAATGGAATGTCACGATCCCAACTTTTAAAAAGGAAGAAGGAGGGAGGAGGAAGTCCCAAGCAGCCGCCCAAAAAAGCTGTCCCATTTGTATTTAATTACTCACCCATGGCCGATAAGATACGGTCGAGTATCCATAAGAACTGGTCCAGTTTGAGGGAAAGCCCAGGCCTGAGGTCCATGGTGGGGGACAGACCACTAATATCGCTCCGCAGAGCACGTACGATCGGGGACGTAGTAATGCGCAGTGAATACAGGGTACCACGGAAATTGAATTGGCTGGAACGGTCGTTACTGGTCGGTAATTTCAAATGTCACAATTGCACACATTGCAGCCAATTCATCCCGGGCAAATCTGTGTGTCTGGGGGGTGTTACCCTGAAAATTAAGCAGTTCATGCACTGCAGATCAAAATTTGTAGTGTATGCAGTGGTCTGCCCCTGTCACCGTTTCTATATTGGTGAGACAACAAGACAGATGGGTACTCGCTTTCAGGAACACTATCATTCCATCAAGACGGGAAAAGGGGCAACGAGGATGATTATGCATGTTAGAGAGGATCACGGTGGGAATCCAGATGTTTTGAGATTCTTTGGATTAAAGTGTGTTGATATCCCCCATAGAGGAGGTGATAGGGAAAAAAGTTTACGCAGGGAGGAAGCAAGATTGATATCAATTACCGACGCCTGTGGTAATTTGGGATTCAATGAGCGCAATGAGCTGCATTGCTTCCTCGATAAACATTGATTTGAGGGGCATAAGTGAGGTGAGATCTCCCCAGGTATTTTTACATGTGAGGGACCTCCCCTTAGTCACTCCGATCTGTACCCCTTATTGCAGTGGTCCTCAAACTAAGGCCCGCGGGCCGAATGTGGCCCCCTGAAGCTTTTTTACCGGCCCCCCCATACACAAAATATATTATAGATGCGGTCAGCTACATCTTTAAATATTGGTTTTCCACATATAGAACGAAGCCAGAAAGC